>NC_058043.1:4761204-5061973 GCF_020085105.1 Siniperca chuatsi | reverse complement strand
AAATATACACACTGTAAAAGATCCGATCCAAAAATAAGCCGGAAAATGTACCGTTGACTGCCGATTGAGTGTTTTCTCTTTTCTAAATGCATTCGAAAGATAATCTAAAAAGGTCGACGCGTAAGTATGTTTATCAACTCTAGCCTGAATACGTTAACTGTGATCCAAACTACAGGTTCTCACTTCCACATACAGATGATTGGCTGATCGGCTGCCGGAAGATTTGGCTTCTTCAATGCATGTACCTGTACCTGTTGTGGACTCAAACTGTGTCAACTGTGACACTTAAATCACTGCTTCCTTCTTTTTTTCTAAAGAGAAATTTAACAGTTAAACAAGCCAGCTGGGTTTACCCCAAAAAGCCCCCGGCTTACACAAAGTACTGAATCGAATTGTTGGATTTGGTTACACCTTTCTTGCAGTTGTTGTGAAAAAGGTGACAAAAAGTTTTACAATCAGGTCGCAGGGAAAACTCCTGACCTCACTGCCACAACTGCCTTTCATATTTTGGAAATGAGGAAGCAAGAAGTTTAAGTGTCAATCTAAAGAGTGTACAATTCCCCACTCGATGCTTGTGGTAGATTTACATGGTGATAAAAATGACAGCATGCATTCTTGTTGGTAGATCACACCATTCAGCAGCGAGTGGAAACTTAGGACTTTTCTAAACTTGTTAGTACAAGAAGCTAAGGGGCATATAGAGGGTGGGGGGGGAAGGGGGGGAAAGTACCCAAAAATGATCTGGTCTAAAATGCCAAAGCATAAAATACCAGCTGACTAACGGCTTCAAGGTTTTCATTGCACACAGGTGTTAACGAACAACATTGACAAACCGTTTTGTTTTCCAAAAACAGATTTACAGTTAAGCTCTAAAAATGTTTTACAATTTTACAGTTTTCAAAAACCTGAAAGAAGGGGTTGATTTGTTATACACACAAAAAAAAAGAGAAAAGCAATCGCAAAGGGAAATGAACATGTTAAGGAATTAACTTTAGGAACGGCTGCACTGATGTTCGACAGCACCTTGACAGGTGGTTGATCCAGGGAAGCAGGCAGGTCCCAATTTGTTGTGAAGATGTCTAAAATCTTCTCAAACATTAAGATGGAATGCTTTTTTTTAAGCTTTTAATAATTTTTCAAATTAGTTTTACCTCCGACCTGGAAATATGCAAAATGGCGTCAAATAAAACTCTGGGTCCTGGTTAGAAAATAATATAAAAACGGTGAGTGTTTGATTACACAGCAGGTAGAACGCTTTTGTTTTTAGATTTGTCAGTGTCACAATACAGCCTTGTAGGAGGACCCTTCTGTATAAACCTCAGCAGAATTGCACTGCTGTTCAAACACATCCCCTCCCAGCTGAATATTGTTTTGCCATCAAACGAGGATCTGGTGGCGAGGTGGAGGAAAAACTAAGCATCACAGTGTTTGTTGAAAATAAACGGACAGTTTAATAACCTTTTTTTGTTTTGTTTAAAGTGGAATAAAACCAGCCATTCGCCAGTACACTAAGAAAAGCCAAAAGAGAAGGGATGGACAACTATATAAATGCATTAACTCGCTAGAGAGAGGAGGGGGGAGGAGGGTGAGAGAACATACTGAGATGTTGGGAAGAGGATTGAGGGAAGAACAGGAGGAATGAAGGAAAAAGATTAAACAAGGAGGGTAAAAACGGGGGAATGTGGGCTCTAAAAGACAATTTATTTTGTGGTTTTGGATAAATACCCTCCCTGTGTGCTATAAGACTAGACTAGCCAGTGGTTTTAGTCTGCTGGCCTGCCTTGGAGTGCCATAATCAAGGGAGGGTGGGAGGAGGGATGGTGGGTTGATGGGGTAGTTTCTCTTCAACCCCCACCACCCTCCTTTTTTCTAACTTTTGTGAAGGTCAGGTACTATTCATGCTGTTGGTTATACAGAAGGGAAGTCGGGAGGCTGGGCTTGAAAAAGTGGGACGAGGGAATGAACGGGCTGTTTATGTGTACGAAGAGAGGAAGAAGAGAAGAAAGAGGAAGAGAGATAAAAGGAAGAGGAAGAGAGTGGGGATGGGTTAACAGTGAAGTGCGCTCTAGTTCTCTCCATCGCCGGTTTCGCCCTCGTCTCCCTGGTTTTCTGATGTCCACAGCTGTAGAAGAAGAAGAAATATCTTTTGGTCATCCTATCACTAAACAAGCATGTGACAACGTTGTCATGATTCACTTCATTTTAAATACAGCAAAAATAAGTAGCTTTGCATTTTCATTAAAAAAGGTAGTATTCTCTATCAGCTGGATTATTAAGAAATCCCATGAAAAGACCAAAACCAATAATGGATGTATCCTACTAACAAGGATTGTCTGAGTATCCAAATACTGATATATCTTATTCCTCTGGACCATAGAGCTCCATGTTCTTTCATTATCATGAGAACACACACACACACTGTAGTTTATTTTAATTCAGTCCCACATACACCATCCTGCTGCTGGAAATACTCATCAGAGAGCAACAAATGTGGATTAATCCACCACTGAAAATAGGCCCCAACAAATGCACTATTTCCTCCTGTTTGACTAACATTTGATTAAAAACTACAGTGCCCAGCTGTTTTAGGAAATTACTGGGCTTGTTTTTGAAAACTAAAAAAACAAAAACTTCATTCACGACCCTTTTTAAAGATGTACAACTTCAGTAGGAACCAATGGGCAGCCCATCACCAGCCTTATCTTATTAATTTAACATTAAACTTTATAGAATTATATTTTAATCTAAACAATGAAATGATACGCGTCTGCCTGCTTTCGTAGCATATGCAGTTTAACACAAAACAAGTTTCATGACAGTGAAACAAAAAAAACGTTTTGGCTCAACAACAGCACTGCACTGATTCTGAACAAAATGTTGTGAACTGGTACTCGTGTGTATTAAAAGAAGATTATTGTATTGAAAGACTCATTGTGAAACATCTTCATGGCTTCAAGGTTAAAATCCACCCACATCCTCATACACTGCTCTATCATCATCATCATCGTCATCAACAGGTGCTTTGTGGTGATAGTTTTGATGCAGCCACTTTCTCTTAATATGCCGCATCTTCACCATTCTTTCACTCCAGTTTCCCAACATCCGAGTGGATGTATTGGCATTAAAGTATAGGCGTGGTCGCTAACTAGCTGGTTGGTGTTTGTGTGAATGAAGATATGTGATGCAAATGTGGACGTGGTTAAATGTTAACACAGTTAAAGTATGTGCTTCTGTGGTGATGATGATATGATTCAAACAGCCATCTACATGGTTGTCCCTCCCATACCCGACGGGAATTATACCCACGGCCATGTGTGTATAATGCTATGCTATGTTATGTGTGTAGCTTAACACAGCAGTCTGCAATGATAAAATACGCAGTCGAATGAATCACTTCACATCAATATTTTACAAACAACTCTTACAACTGAAGTTGTCCCGCATTTTCACCTACTTTAGATTATGATCAACTTTAGGATACAAAACAGCAAAAAGACGTTTGTAGATTATTTTTGGTGTACAAAATTGTGTGCCAGAGTGCATACTCACAGTCAGGTTGTCCCTTAGTAGTTGCATGATCAGCGTGCTGTCTTTGTACGAGTCCTCGTTCAAGGTGTCGAGCTCGGCGATCGCCTCGTCGAAAGCCTGCAGGGAGGAACAGAGAGGTTCACCCATCTAAATCCTTCGGAAAATGTTTTTACACACTGATCAGGTATGTCTCACTCAAGTTCCATTTCTATGTTTGCTCTTTCGAGTGTTTGTGATTCACAACATGTAGTTGCCCCTTTGAGCTATTTTTATGTTATTGTTTTACTACTACTACTTTACTCTTAATTACTTTTGTTGCTCCACGACTCGAGTGGTTCTGTCAGGTAGTGCGACAGTCCACTTTTACATAAAGACGTCCTGACAGGGGCCACTGCCTGCACATTTGAACTACGCCTTTTTCAAATAGGCCTCGAGTCTCTGGAGACTTCCGAGTCTCATGATTTTGATTTCTGACAATCGTGTCCAGAAAATGGCTGTCAGATGCCTGAGGACTGCAGGTCTGCCAGGAGCAAGAGCTCAGCAGCTGGTGAGACACTGCTCCATCTTGACTGTTAACTGGCAGACTGTTCTGTGGAAGAGGGGCCCGCCTGTCCATAACCTGTATTACCATAAACATTCAAATTTAGTGCTCTTACATGAATAAACAAAGTGTTATGCACCCACCTGCTTGGCCAGAGCGCAGGCCTGCTCGGGCGAGTTGAGGATTTCGTAGTAGAAGACGGAGAAGTTGAGGGCCAGGCCCAGCCGGATGGGATGTGTTGGCTGCATGTCCTTCTTGCTGATGTCGAAGGCTTGCTGGTAGGCCTGCTGAGAGTTCTCCACCGTGTCTTTACAAAACAAATAACCAGTCACTTTTATTTTGCTACACGCTGTGATCCTGAACATTAGTCTCAATGACACATCGTAAATCAACAGATGCAGTACAAAGACTGTCTTCACACGAGTAACCTTACAGTGACCTGCAGTGAGTATCGTCCTCTGACAGCAGCAACCAACCACTTTTTGGTATATGGTAACAACCAAGACAGAGTCCACAGCCACACTAGCGGATCTGTGAGGCTGTACTTAGGCACAGTGGTGCTTAGTGCTAAATGCTAACATCAGCATGCAAACATGCTTACAATGGCAATGTTAACCAGCTGATGTTTAGCAGGTATGTTTACAATGTTCACCATCTTAGTTTAGCGTGTTAACATGCTAATACGCACTAAATACAAAGTACAACTGAGGGGAATGTCATTGGTTTTGCAGGCGTTTGGTCATAAACCAAAATATTGGACAAATTACAATTTTGACCCGATGACGGTGTGAGATGAAACCTCAGAGGATTCCCAAAGTTATTATAATTCATCCTGCGGGGAACATGAATGCTGTACAAAGTTCCATAGCAATCAGCCCAGTTATTTGTTGAGATGTTTCATTCTGGAACAAAGACATGGGCCGACCAGCCGAGACCAGAGCCCCGTCACTAGCGTGGCTAAAAAAATAAAAATAAAATAAATCCAGTCCAATAAAAAAAAAAAAAAACTGGTGTTAACGCCATGTTAGAATTTACTGTATGAAACCTTTGCTTTAGAACAATTAGTGCACATCAGGCTCAACCTGTCATCAGTAAATCCAGTAGAGAGGAGTGAGTCCCTTGCTAACTTTGTCACCATCTAGTCACTTCATATACAATTGGTGCTTTGGCTTATTGCTGTGACAACCAGAGTCAGATGATTGATAACCTTGGCAACAAAACATTATGGGTTGCTGTCTCTTGGCAACAGTCTGAATGAGTCTGTCTCACCATTAACAACAGGAGTTTTAGCAAAAGGTTAGAAATAGACAATTGTATGATGAAATAATTGGGTAATTTTTCTGTAATCTCTATCTGATGATTTGTATGTGACCTTTTGATGGTGTCAGAAGTGCAATTTTTATATCTCTGTCTCACCGTCACTGACTTGTAAATCCTTGGTATGACTAATGTGAACAAATGACATAATGGCTGAGACTGTTCCCATAAACCCTGATGCTTCATGTGTCCTCTATCCCCTCTCTGCCATATTTCTCTTTACTGAAGAGGACACACATAATGAAACATATTTTTCAAATCAGTTTTTCATTTCCTATACCATTTGCATTTATGATAAAAAGCTGAATTTCTCTCAGCTATTTTTCTCAGTTTGTGCCTTTAAGCAATCTGGCAATAAAATGCAGTGTAGAGACCGCTAGAGATAGACAATCTTCTCAGTAACTGCACTACTGCCTCAAACGTGACTGAATATTTACAGCATGTGGTTTAAGAAACAACTCTTAATGTGCCCCTGATTTCCATGGTAATTTTGGAGAATTTAAGCATCTACCAATGATTACAGTTGATATGCACTCAATAGCAGCATCAGTGGATCACTACTTAAAAGGGAGCTTCTAGCTCTTAGCAATAAAATGGTCTCTTTACAGCAAGCAATAAAAATGTTTACTAAGTTGTGTTTATTAAAAAAGGAGTATTTACTCTGAGCAGCACAGCAAACAGCAACTGACTTTTGTTTGAGCAATAAAACGGATGTTCTGGTTAGGCTCTGATTAGCTCGGTGCCACACGGAGCAAATCCTCCCTTTAACTGGGTTTAAGCCCCTGAAACCTCCCTCTGCTCAACTGTCCATTAGCAAAACACTGAATCCCACTGAACACCAGGGCACTGTAGTTCAACTTGAACTGAGTATCTACTTGCTCCTCCTTTAATAAGCAAATTATGCCTTGCTTATTTGCATGACAAAATCTGAGTTAAAAGGTTCTGTATAGGAGATTTTGAACATTAATATAGCAGCAAACAACTATTTGCTATGCAAAGATGCAGTGGAGTAATGGAATCCTGAGCAGAGAATGACGTCACACTTCCTCCATATATGTTGCCATCTGAGTTTCTCTGTTCTTTGTTTTGTTAGCCGGTCCGGCCTCGCGTGCATGCGAGTCCCTCTCTGTGAAACTGTTGGCTTTGAGGAGAGCAATATAACGGCTGGTTCTGTTCTCATCTAACTCTGTGAATAAAGAATAATTTCGACCAAAACAGAGTTGGTGATTGTTGGAACAGAGGAAAGACTAACAAATACAGTTTTGGTGAGTTTTATTTTGTTTCTGTCCAATTTGAATTAAGTGTGTTTTACAATGATCTGCAAGGTAAAATTACTGTTTTTGAGTCTGATGGGCCGTAGCGCCCATCTCTTTTGGTCCGAGATGCTGGTGCTGTGACATTTAGTGGCAGTGAATGTCGCATACAGCTCCTTTTAAAGAACAATGAGAGAAAAATTTGATTTTTAATGGTTCAAACTCAGACACTCACCCTTCTTAGATTCCCCAGAGGCCACCTCTGACAGGTATCTGAAGTAGTCTCCTTTCATTTTGAGGTAGAACACCTTGCTCTCCGCCTGAGATGCATTGGGAATGAGGAATTTGTCGAGCAGATTCTGAAACAGACAGACGACCAGAAGGGTTCATAAACAGAAATATAAAAACAGGCCGGCAGATTCTGTATTTATACAGCAATGGCAGAGTAACACACAAAGAAACCTGTCAGTATACAGTAAATTGACAATTAGATTACAGATGGTTTTACCAATACATGTCTTTGCACTGCAGCCTTTGCAAAATGAACACTGGAACACACAACCGCTTAGTGTAACCAGCGACAAGTATGCCTGCAGTGCTGGTACTCAGAGCTAACCAGTCATGAGCAGTTACTGATGGGCTTCAGAGTCTCCGGTGGAAAGGCACAGAAGCTGGCTGTCTTCTGGCACTAAAGCACATTCAGTATGCTTCTTCAGAAGTGCTTGTCAGATGGTTGAATAGCTTTGGAAACCCACTCCCCCCACACCTTTTTGACGTTGGATTAAGGGGGGGCGACTCTAACCATTTCAGTAACTTTCTATAACCAAAAATCTGACATTCAAGCCAGGCTTGGTCAGCTGTCTGAAGGTGAGAAGGAGCCAGGGTTTGAACTTCTCTCTCAAGCTCTAACTACTACTGTCACTTTTCATGTGTACAACTGAGTGCAACACCATTAATGTGTACCAGGAGAGACGGTGTAAATACGCACACATTTTCAAACAATATCGCGTCTCCCCCCTCTCTATGACAGCCGGCTTTTCACGCCGCCTTCCACTGTGGCCGTTCAGAACAACTATAAACACATTTGCCACGTTTTGGCCCTTACGCCCCTATAGAGTCACTGTGTGGGTACTTGTGTTGCAGCTAGGGTAGCATCTCTCCTGCGAGAGGCTCTCCCAGTGTGCGTGGAAAGGCCAGTACACAGACGTGGCCCTGCAGAGTGGTTAAAGTTACTGTTCGTCAGCCCTAAATATCTAGAGAAGCTCAGGATATAACACTGCCGGGCTAAATTAGCTTAGAAACAGACGTCTCCAACCACAGTTTGGAGCAGCAGTTCTGGCAAAGTAACGGCCCAAAAGCAACTTTAAACTGAGAAGTGATGAATGGAAAACAACAATTATAGACTGTAACTCATTCAATTCAATGCTCAAAATCAGTTTAACTGGTCTTGTACATACAAACACCTCAGAAAGAACTCCTTTGAACATTTCATTTACTGGCTGGGGGATTGAGATTGAGGTGAAAACATCCTGAAACCAGTTTTGTTTCAGTCATTGGATTACAATTAACTACCATGCCATCAATTGTAAAGGAACTCTTACAATATGGAAGAGCAGCAGATTATTAGCAAAGAAGTTGCATGAGTGAAATAAAACAACTTGTACACCGTGTTTCACCAGATGAATGTAAAGATTATTTTAAATATTGCAGGAAAAAGGGGAAAACACCCCTCCCTTAAAAAGGTCCAGTATGTAACATTAAGGAGGAGCTATTGGAATAAGCCGTTTTTATCTACAGAGGGAGCGGGTCCCCTTCCACGGAGGCCACCATGTTTCTACAGTAGCCCAGAATGGACCACCGTAGTTTCTCCTACACGCTTGGAAGGGGAGGGTGAGGTAAGTGGTATTCAAATGGTTGCAAACTGCATTTTCACAGCTAGATGCCACTTAATCCTTTCCTTTAAAAAGGAAAGTAGGTCATTTCAGGGAATTACAAGCAACTGTTTCTACAATTCTACAACTTTTTGTAATTAGTGCTTGTTATATGGACAAATAATTTCCCAGCAATAGCCATTTCAGTTCACTCTGAAATGACATGATCAGTATTTCTACAGTGTTACGCTAACTTGTAATATACTTAATGTTATGTTGGTCCGTGGTTAGTGATTAAAATGAAGCAATGCCTACATGCTATCCCAATCTGAATTTTTTAAGTAAACAGTGCAACCAGGTCAATTCATCTACAGGGTAAAAACTGTTCAGTAGTTCACAACATAAATGAATATTTTAGAGAGAATCCCAAAAATAATTTACATAATAAACATAATTAGTCATAATCGACAATAGGGTTGGGTCATATGATGATATATAAAAAGATGAGACAATAAACATTCATCAACTGTCAGCTATTTTGCCGTATGCCTTTAATATCTCTGGCTGTATTAGACCAGTGGTTCCCAACCATTTGTGACCCATTAAAATGAAGCATTACCTACTTCTGACTCCTCATCACAGGGTATGGTTTTAGTTGGGACATGACTTGTGAGCAGCTCTTAGATAGCTTGATTAGAAGGATTTTTATAGACTTAAGTATAAAAAGTATTCAGTATTTCGCAAGAAAAAAAAGGCAAAAATAATCACAATTTTGTGTTATAAATGTTTTTCTTTCTTTCCTTAATCATCTTGCAGCACCTCAGATTTATTTTGGGATCCCTATGTGTGTCCTGACCCCCAGGTTGGAAACCACTATTAGACTCAGGGTTTTTCCTTGCTCAGAATGGGCCTTTGGGAGGGGTGTATGACTACGCATGACAGTAAGCATGATCGGCCCGCGTACATTAAAGGTAATGAGTCTGTGTTACCTTATGTGACAGAAATCTATGCATTTTTCAGTTATTTCTGACCATTTGATAAAGAAAAATGTCTATTACCAGCTGTAATGGAATAAAAACACAATATACAGTGAAGAGAGAGACAAAGTAATTTAACAGATTTTTTTGCTCTTCACTCTGGCATGACAACACAAAACAATTTGCTCTTGAAACACTGGCACTGTAAAGACTGCATTTTGCCAGCCGCGGTCAAAATACTACGGACTAAAATACGACCACGGTTTTCAGCATTATTTGTATCCATGCAGAGCAGCTCTCAACAGACCTGCCCAAAGCATCTTCAATGTTATTACTGCTGTGCCTATGTGTAACACCGCAATTACGCCCGTATTTAAACGAACACAAAGCAGCTTGGGGCTTCCACTCAACAGGCATTTTAACTGACTTATTTTCCACAAAGACGCGTTCTGAGATTAAATACTACCGTCAAAACCACCGGGAGAGTCCGGTACAGCCCGACTCTGGACAGTAAAACTGAGATCCCATTAGCGCTAGCTTCACAGCAGAGCGTTCAGGCCCAGTCAAAACAATGTAGCTTAGCTGGCTTATCCACCACCAGCCACATGTGTAAAATATAGCAGCTGTGGATGAGAGGGGAGTTGACTGCTGGAAGTCAAAGACGTCATATTTAAGTTTATGTTCTTTGCCATCCAGCAGTCGGTACCAGGTTGTGGGGCATTTTAGCATTGCTGCACCCATTCTGGTTGTTCCCAAAATCAAGTTTGTAGTAGACATATCCAGCCACCATAGCAGGTCAGTTGTTAACTATAACAAGCATTATAAAATAAGACTACCTTCTACGCTTCCCATTCATTATTTTGACAGCAAATATACCTCACTTATATGTTCACAGAACTGTCAATTTTGATTTTCAGCTGTTTTATGAAACACGATGCTCCTAACACATAACAAGAAAATAGCTACAGTTTCTTCCCCACTTCAAAATGGAACAAATATAATGGAGAAGAAAATTAGATTTTTGCTATTGGTAATATCTTTTAGATCAAGGTTACTGACATTTTTTGTCCTGTGGATGCATCAAAGCTTTCCCCTTCCACGCTTTCTGCTGCTTTAAGGACAGCATGTCTCTACCCGTCCTTCCCTCCCTTCATTCCTACAGCATCACATCACTGCAGAGGCTTCCAGTTTGACCTTGAAGATATTATTAGAAGCCTGCACAGGCGCTAAACATTTCAGTCTGGTTTGACCTTGAGCAATTTCTGTTCTAACCTAGTCAAGACCTGGCAGTGGGAGGGTTGTTCATGACACCTCAATCATATCAAAGGCCTTAACTGTTCAAAAACTACAGAGGATATATATTCCAGAGCACTTTTTGACAGCATCTCTGAGCAGCTGAATGAGACTTTCAACTCTGTCTAGCTTGCCTCTGTCAGGTTGTATTATGTTCAGGCACAATTACTGAGCTTTACTTCAGCCATTGTTTAACTAGAGCGACTGACCTTAAACTAACAGGTGGGGATTCAGTGTTTAAAGATAATTAAACAAATCACACTTTGAGTTCCTGAGACTGAACATACAGCTTTTTGGTTAGAGACCTCTTTCCTGCTTCTCAACAGTAAGAAACCGCATTTTCCCCTCACTGTATTTCCCTTTCTCCCAGAAGCTTCAGAAGCAGCACATGCAAGACCGTCAGTGTTCACACACTGATTGTTTTGTCATGTTTCTGTCACTGAAGAATTTCTGACCAGATACCTAACACACAATCTCATACTTGAGTTTGTAAGTATTAAAAAAATAAATATACTTTAGGCAAGTGTTTCAGGTCGCAGTGGCACATGTGATGAAGGTGGAGAGTACTAACCTGTGTGGAGCTTAGGTAGGCAACCACGTTGGTTAACGTTTGTTCAGACAGATGTATGACTACAAAAACACCGAAGAGTCACTTCCAAAACAGACAAGGGGTTACTGGGCATTCAGACCAAGAACAGGACTGCGTTCAAAAACATGGGGCCTGGTGGCCTAGGGATTTAGGCTTTTTTGCCATGGGTACCCTTTGCATCAGCAATCGCCTCCGTGCCAACACAGTGGCCTCATTTAAATGAATGAGTAGGCTGTGTTTTTTCATGCAATGCTAATGTCTACTGAACACAAACTTATCCTTTAGTCAAAAGCAGGCCGTGAGCCTAAAGACTGCTTCAACAGTACTGGTTGTTTAAATTAGGATAATGGTGCCCACTTCCGCCATTCTTTCATGGAACGCCTTAAGTGTTACACTCTGTTGTTTACACAAAAACTGACAGAAAGTGATCATCTGACAAGAACTTTGGTTGGAGCATGCCGATGCCTTCAGGGTGTGTTCAGACTGACAGCAGTGCTCTATCAAAAATCGCAGCCTCCTCATTAATTTTAATCAGACCACTGTGTGTCTGCACTCTGCACATACGCAAGGTCATCCAGCACCTGGCTTGACTTTTGCCAAAATGCAATGAACATCACTCGGCAATGCAGTGCGTTGACCGAGCAAATGCACAAACATTCCAGGTAGTACTTTGCAATGACATTGGTGTAATTCTACTGTTTACATGTTGTTAATCAAACTGGACTTCCTGGATCATATTTCATCCTCTCACCCTGTACCTGTAGCAACACACCCACACCAACACAGCCCCTTGAGTTTGTTTTTGATGCAGCGCTATTTTCAGTCTGAACACCTGCTCAGAGGCCACTTCAAAAAATAAGATGTAGTGGTAACAACAGATTCATATAATGTATTCATATAAAATCATCCCAGGCGTTTTTTTGAATCTACATAGAGGTGGTATGTACACACCCACACAAACATGTGACTTGTGGCACAATGTTGCCTTTCCAGTCAAGCCTCTGTTGCCTCTGTAACTAGTAAATAGAAAAAAAAGGAAGCAAAGATACCCAAGTGGGGTAGCAAGACAAAAAACAGAGAAAAATTAAAGCTTTGTTTGACAACTCTTAACAGCTGCCAGTGCTGCTGCTGGCAACATTATTACTGTCTCCACAAGTAACACCATGTGACTGTTATTCTTTCCTCAGCCGGGAGGGATCAGCTCGAGTGTGCTTTCTTCCACCATCTTTCCCTCTTCCTCCACTGCTCCCTCTTTATACCTTCTGTCCCTGTCCTCCTGCCCATCGTCACCACCCATCTTGTCTTTTCTCTCTCTCTATCTTCACACCCCCTCGCTCCCTGCCTGCCCTTTCCCATCCCTCTCCGTACCAGCACGTCGTGGCAGATTTCTTGGAGTTCAGACTCGATCTTCACACGGTAATCGCGGGCCATCTGCTGTTTCTTCTCGTTACCCTCCGTCTTCTGCTCGATGCTGGAGATGACGCGCCAGGATGAACGGCGGGCCCCCACCTAATGGCAACAATGTCAAGCAAAAAACTGACATTAAAACAACATCTTATATACATTAGATAGACACAGTTGAAATAATACGTATTTAGTATGATAGAGTAACCATAATTACAATTAATGGTGTTAATTTTGAAATTATTTTACTGCATACTTTGCATTGCACATGAGCATCATGATGATTTCCAGATCAACAATATACAAAGTACAATATTGTGATTTCATCACAAAACCTAATAATGCTTAAATGATGTTGAGCAATGAAATAATGGGAGGCTAACATTTAAATCAACTACAAAAAAAAAAATAGTATAAGTGAAGACTTTTATAATAGTTCATTTTAAAAATTGTAGAAATATGAATATCACTGAGCTTGTAATTCAAGATCTTCAACTAAATTGGCTCGGTAAAACCGAATACAAAGCCTGATTTGCTCCTAGCATTAGAACGTGACAGTGCATGAAAGTCTGCTTCTCTATCATGTGAGATAAGTGTGGCTTATGCTACTCCCTATGTCCTAACTTAACATACCCACATAGTGACTTATACTATCCTCCTGGCTGGGTTACAGCTTGAAACATGCAACAGAAAAAGTACTGAGTGCTATTCAATGCTGGCAAGCTTAAAAAAATAATAAAAAAAATCAAGTAAACCTCAATGATAAATAGAGCAGCAGTGGAAAACCTGAGGCTGCTCTTACATAATTTGTACTTTTATAGTTGGACTATAAAATCTTCATGAAAAACAAAAGCACGAAAATTATAACAGCGCAGCAAGTGATAAACTATACATATAAAAAGAAGCTAAATGCAAAGATTTTAACTGTCACTGTAAATGCTATAAATAAACATCAGGATAAAGCAGATTGTTTTGTAAGATGTGATACAAATCTGTGCATCCTGTTTGCACATACTTAAGACAACAACTCTGCCGTCAAAAATGGCATTTTAACAAGTAAAGACAAGATAAGATAAGCTATAGTGTACAGTCGAACATTGCAGCCTGCACATTATGTCCGGTTGCCCCATACTACCACAGGAAATGTTTCCACAGAAAAATGTATGAGAAAGAACAGGAGCGTGATTTTTCTGTCTGTTTTTTAGGCCACGAGCAGTCATTGGTCAATGTCCTCTAATGACGTTTGTTGTGACAACAAGCAGCGACTAAGCGACAGCTCAGACAACTCATTTCCCAACTTCTCAGGGACTTCAGAGTCTCTTAATTTCTTCTAGACCCTGTCCTCTGCTCCTGTCTCTATTTATTCATGGAGTCATACAACTCAGAAAATAACAACATTTCTTTACTCAAGTTGAAACACTCAACTAGATATGGATGCAGTTATCTTCGCCTCAATTTGTGCTGCCTATTCAATTAAATATTATTTATATAGTGGCAATGCTGCCTCTTAATATTTTTGCGCGTTGTAAAATCCAATTGAACAACAGCATTAACCACGGTTAGTTCAATGTTAACTCATCCAAGTCCATACATTTATTCTTTATCTTAATATCATATTTTTCAGCTTAGTTTAATGGAGGAATGATTTATTGATTAATTTAAGGAAGTCTCTTATTTGCATTTCGTAGTAAAAGTATCATGAGCGTACTGAACCATGCACTCTATATTGTGAATTGGAACCAAATCTTGAGCTGACTGCAGTTACATCCCAAGCTGCTGTAGATTTATTTTTATTTTATTTTTTTTGGGGGGGGGGATAAAAAAGCCATTAGACGGATGCCATACCACGTTCTTGTAGGCGACAGAGAGCAGGTTGCGTTCCTCATTGCTGAGCTCCAGGCCCTGCTCCGTCACGGCCTTCATGGCAGCCGCCATGTCGTCGTAGCGCTCGGCCTGCTCTGCCAGCTTGGCTTTCTGCACCAGGTCGTTCTTATCCATTTTTAGGCTGCATGGACAAGAAAAGGGGACAGAAAGACAGGGTTAGTGTTTGGACTTCAGCATTGAGGCTCTCCATTTACCAGCTGGAACAGGCAAAAAAAAAAAAAGGGAAGACAGACAGGGAAAGAGTAGAGAGGCGATGAGAACGATAGACAGACGTGTGAGAACTACAGGTGTGCAAGATCTGTAGGCCCATGATATAAGTAGAGCATGGCAAAGAAGGGGAAAGAAATAACAGAAAAGGAAAACCACTAGAGTGGGAAAGTTAGAGCAATGGGCTTGAGTGTCATTTTTTAAAAGCTGAATCATGTATAAAGATGCTTAACCGTTCCATAATCAAACCACTAGCACTGGTTAGGCAAAAGCTAATTAATAAACTGTCACTGATTGGATCCTAATATCACATAAAAAGTAAAATAAATCAAATATACCAGCAAAGACCTAACAGATCTTCATAAACTACCAAAAACCCTTTCCAGCAAAATGGTTGCTCCCAGTTATTTCACCCCCAAGGGCTTTCTGCTCTCCAGATGAATCTGTAGGTCTAAGTAGGCCACAGCCTCGCCTCCATCTCCTTTTTATCTACACATCACACTATACACTCTCCACAAAGAGCCTACATTTGCATATCTTATTTATCTGAATTACTTGTAAATCCTTTATTTCTACATTTAAACTTATCACACTCCAAATAAAATATGTTAATACACGCACACCAGAATGCAGCTTTACCATCACATCTGCACACTGACAAGTTTGATAACTTCCTGGTTTGGATGCTTAGCCTAGTGACCACCCTTCCACCAGAGGGAAATTCAGACATCACCCTGTTGTATTCAAGTGTCCTTGAGGCTTACCTGACCTCTGACCTCCCTGTGGAAGCAGGGGGGCGAGGATGGGGTTTCCCTACGGAGTGCAAAAAAGGTATAAGCCATGATAAATACCACAACAATAAAGTATCATTTGTTGGTTCTCTTGTAGTTCAGTTTTTTTCTGTATCAATTACATCGTGGTTTTAAACCAAAGCTGTTCAAGTATTTTGATTTTTTCAGGAGATTTTAGTGCCAGATATTAGATTTAAGTAGAATTGTTTCAGTGAACATGGTCTCCAGTCTGACCAGAGTTATTTTATGTTGAGTTGCCACGAATACCAAATTCTGATCTAATACAATAAGCATTACTGTGATTGATAGAAAATCAAAAACGAAACCAAGCCCGTTATGACATACTTGAAGTAACTCCAGTTAGTCCACAGAAAATAGCCTGTAGCAATTTTCAAGTCCTGCCACAAATTCTTTATTGGACTGAGATATAACATAACCACTCCAGGACATTAATATTTGTTTTAAGCCATTCCTCTGTGGACTTGGCTTTTTGTTTGAATTGTTCTATTGCCATTGAATAAATCTCCTAAATCACAGTTCCCTAAAAAGACTGCAGCAGATTTTACTCTTGGAATTTTGTTTTATTGCATTCATGTTCATGTCTCTATCTTCACAAGCAGCATCCCCACAGTATGACATGCCACCACCACTGATGTGCAGTGCTTGGGCTTAAGCACAAATGGTCAAAAATCTCCACTTTTCATCGTCAGTTCATAGATCCTTCTTCCAATTTGTTTTGGTGTTTACATTTTCTTGCAGACGTTAGACAAGGTATCGTGCAATTTTTTGTTTCCCCAAAAGCAGCTTTTTCTTCTTCAGGCCCACTCTGCTGTTAAGTTGCAACTGGTAGAGCAACAGTCAATAGTTTGTGTGTACACAGTGTCTTCTAATTTAGCAATGAGAACCTGTAGCTTCTTCAGAGCTGACTGTAGCCCTCTTTGAGGCCTCCCTCCCTAGTAAGTGCTCTAATCACATGGACAGCGTTTGTCTTTTTATTTTTTAGGAGAAGCCTTTTGTGGGCAGATTTACAGCTGTGCCATATTTTTCCCCCCAGTTTTTTTATGATTGATCTTAATGAACTCCAAAGGATATCTGGGACTAATATCTATCTATCTATCTATATCTATATATATATATATATTTTAAATACTGATATAGTGTATATAAAACATTCATTCAAAATGATCAATTTGATATTTTTTTCTGTTTTGGAAAACAATGGTTATATTATGCGTATCAAATGCAAATCATGAAATTCACCTCAAGGCCACCAGATGGCACCAAGGAATCCATGGCGACTAATACCCCTCCCCATTTAGTGTTTGTGTACTCACTGTAACATTCAAAAGAGGTGGTTCAATTGTGGCTCTTATGTTATCTTCCGCTCAATTCATGGTATCATATAAGTGTGCAGAATTATTTTTTCCATGTGTAAAAACATAATTAATTTAATTGTTCATGGTTGTGAGCTACTGATAATCCTGAATAAAAAAAAAGAATTGGCCCCAGCCATACCTGAAATCACTTGTCACTCTAGGGTTGGGCAAAATGACAATATGTAGAGATTTTGCCATACAGTGGTAGCTATCGCTTTAATATCTGTGGCTGTATTAGCCCACGGGCAATGTCGTAAACCATTGAGCAGGACCGCTTTACAGAAATATTTTGTATGAATTTTGCATCAATGTAATGAAGCATCTTGATTCATCAGGTATCTAATTTCCTGGATTAACCAGAAATAGACATTCATGCCTGGTTATTTTATCTATTGACAATTAATTGATTTTCCAGAAAATGTACTAAATCATGATCTATATTGATATTGTGATTGAAAATATTACACATACCACGATTCTATCCATATTGTTCACACCTTGATTATATGCGAGCAATTTCCATTCAACTTTAACTTGCACTTAACTGGCACTTGTTCTAAAAGTAGGTTAATTTGTAAAAAAATTTGCTTGGAAAAAAAAAATTGGTTTATAAAACCTCCTTGACTTGAGGTCAAATTGTTTATAGCTCACTAATAATGTGAGCATATATGTGATGTTTACTTCCTGAATTGTGTGCGTCAATAAAGAACAATTCTATAAAACAATATTGCTAGCATTAGTATCACGCGAAACAAATTTAACCACATTTTCTCAATGTAAGTTATGATATTTATTTAACATAAGACTGTTGGAGTAGTGTGAAGCAACAGTATGACTTCTGACTTGAATGAAAAGATGGGAGGGGACTAAATAAAAGAAAAACTTTGTCATTCACAAAGTTTGATCCTGCTGCCTCTCTTATGCACTTCCTGCGGTCTGCAGAGTAATTATTAGCCTCTCAGCTGGGAGCACACCAATGGCACATTTCCAGTGCCGATTCAAGGGCTGAATCGTAAAATCAATTATCTGCTGATATTGGGTGCTGTGACCTTTGTTTACCGAAAAACAAAATGGTGAGCCCATTAGTGCTTGGGATCATAATAACTTCAGATACCCATTTCCTCCATTATCAGGACACTCATTGAGAAGAAACTTGAGATCCCTCTAAATTCACCATTGTTGTGTTGTGGTTGACATAAGTGAAATCTGATTGTTTTGTATTGGCAAAATCCCCACCACTATGTGCTCAGTTTCAGTTGTTGATCTGAGAGTGAGGGATTTTAGCAGCACCTTTTAAAATCACATTACACGTCTTGATAGTCATACATATAAAATCAACAGACAAGACACTATTTAATTTTATATTGAAACACCAAACCAGTTATAACAATGATTATGGGAAAGGTGGTGTTTACTTTATGGATTTTACAACTAATAAACATTTAAAATAGATTGAGTTAAGCATTACTTTCAATGTCTAACTAACCTCTTCATGTAACTTAGATCTTAAATATTAGTTGATTAATTGATAACTCGATCGGCAGAAAATTCTGCAACTTTTTGGTAATCAACTAATCATGTCACTTTTCAAGCAAAAATGCCAAACACTTTATCATTTGCTGACTTCCCATGCCTTATATGATTTTGAATTGCCTTGTTGTTGAAATGTGCTATACATACTAACTTGCCTTACACTCTTAACATGATAAAAATACAACCATACACAAGATAGTGTAAATTTTGGATTCATTTTCATGCTCATGAAAACACTGTTATAATTAATTATTATAAAAATGGTAGCTATAATTTAATTTATTTCACTACTCTGATGAACATTAACTGGACTAATTATTTTATTTGTCAGACCACTTTGTGTATTTTTGCCCATATCTTGTCTTTTGATGGTCTCAGGTTCCTATTATGTTTATGTCACCATTAAATTGACTAAATTCCTATAAAATATTTAATCTTTTTATTGGCATGCTTTTAAAGTGGTCGTAGATTTCACCAC
Organism: Siniperca chuatsi; assembly: GCF_020085105.1. NCBI lineage: Eukaryota > Metazoa > Chordata > Actinopteri > Centrarchiformes > Sinipercidae > Siniperca > Siniperca chuatsi. The sequence continues at coordinate 5,042,931 of NC_058043.1, read as the reverse complement.
TCACAGGTTTTTCAATAGAACAATGAATTTGACAGGCCATTAAATAAACCCAGACAGGAAAATATGTACAGTGTAAATACCAGGGAAATAGAGGCTTTTCTGCAAAGTTGAATAGAAAGTGAATATTCAGCTTGCTTCAGGTTGCATGAGACATTCACACAGTGCTGTCATTTCAACAACCGTGTAATGCCTTACTGGCAAATCTGTTTTATTTTTGCACATTTTAGCATCCTCAGGTTAGCATTTAGCATACGGGTAAAATGCCGCTTATCACGGTTACAAGCTCATTATTTAAGCATTACCGAGAGTTAACCGCCCCAGCGACCCGCACATCGGTTAAAATTGATCCACCTTGGCCTTATGGGTCAGCTACAATCATCTGGCACGACACCAACACACTCAACATTAGCAATGCTGTTATCCAACCACCTAGCTAACTATTAAGGTTAACAGGCTTATGCGCACCGAGAAAAATGGGGAACACCATCTTCATCATCAGCAGAGATGCACTGAATAGCTTAACGTAAATACCATCGTCCCAGCAAACGTTTTGACACGAACGTTTAAAAACAGCCCTGCCGGCCAAGAATATTAGGGTTGTAGCGTTAAATCGGCCTGGCAGCAGCTACGCCCTCCTTGTCGCATTCCCCTGCGGAATTTTAAGATGGAGAGATAGATTACCGCCAGCTAGCATGCTAACTGAACGTCACAGCACGGCCGTTGGCTTTAACTGTTAGCTTAGCTGCTAACGGGACCTGACCCAGTTCAAACTGAATGGCGAGCTGTGAGCTGAAATAGCTAGGAGGATTAAATATGGCATCTGTTCCGTTTCACAGCTGCCCCCCTGGCAGTTAAACGATATCGAAAGAAAACGTTTTTAAAATTGCAGTCGCATTTGAGGGGAAACTCCCGAGAAATAGGGAGGGTGTGTTAGCTTCAATATCGTTTCACTACGCCATGACGGAGCTGAGCTAAAGACACCGCCAATTACGCTGTTCTGTCTTCTGTCAGTTCTGCGAATAAGGCCAGATTTGTCGGTTGTCCAGGTATGGCAGCCCCTCAGTACTAGCTTTACATTATCCGCCGTGCCATGTACTGAGCACTGGTTGCTAAAATGTCTAGGCTGCTCTTACGACGGCCTGGGCACGGCTGCTAAACTGTCAAAATGGCCAAACTTGGTTGCTGCTTCTCCCTCTCTACTCGGTCACCGCGTACCATGCATGGCATCGACCGGAGTCTGGGCCTTAAAAAAATATCAAAAAATCAACGATATATAGCGCATTCGACAGCACAAAGAGCACAGACAACCTCATGCCAGGTGTTTTGAGGATTATTTCTCGCTATTTGGCCACAAGTCTCGGCCTAAATCCTCGCACCCAGCCCCAAACCACAATAGGCACCTTCCGCCGCAGAGGCAGGGAATGGGTTCACCGCTGGGTCTGCCGTTCTCCCCGTATGACTCTCTTTACCCTGCATATAAGGCAATAATCGAGTGATATGCAAGTGAACTCACATTTAGAGCGTACTAGGAATCCCGATTTTATTCTCTGGAAGATGCGAGTTTATCAAGCCGTCCTCTGCTTGCTGCTCAGGGTATTCAGGGCAGTACCACTTCCGCCTGCTCTGACACTTCCGCTTCCTCTAAACCCCACCCCTCCCCCCGCCAGTATCCATGGTAACCGCGCCAGGGGGTTTCCTGAGCATCTTGCGAGGGGCTTTGACGTCAGGAGGACTATGGCAACCGCTACAGGATGACGTACGCCGGTCTCCGTGGCAACTGTCTCCATGAGGCCGCTACTGTCGTATCTGAGTTCACCATCGTGTCAGCTGACACAGCTTTGTGTGGGTTATACTGATTTTTTACAAGCGTTCATACTTTATAACAAGCAGGTCTGTTTCTCCCACCACACCACCTACACAACCACTGCAAACCCTGAAACACACAGTCCATCAACAATCATTATTGTATCTTTATTAATACATTTTCTACATACTTTTTTTTCTGATTCATTTGAGAATTTTATCATTCAAAACATTAAAAAAGACACTCAAACAGACATGACAAGACGAAAGCTGTATCTGAAATCTCTCGTTCACTACATAATAGACGCACTTCGAAGCATAAAAAATTTGATTTTCATATTTAAGAAAGCAAGCTGTGCCTAACAGAGCAACTTTTCAACATGAACACTTTAGCTGTCTTATTTTATTTATTTATTTATCTATTTTGACAGCCAAGTGTTCAAGCGGCCCCCCCACGACCTGTCCAGTGACCCCCACGTAATTTCAGTTTGAGACCCTTGCTCTAGTGAGCAGTAAATTGAGATTTTGAACAATTGTGAATCATCAACATTTCGAGTCATCACTGACACCTACAGTGTCACATAACTATTGGCTTATTTCTTCCATGTATCAAATGCAACGCTTTAAAATTTTCCGGTTGTTTGTAAAAAGCAGTGTACATGCCATGGACACACCTTTTTTGTTCCATTGGTGAAATTTTTCAGGGCACTATAGAGTAAATATGGAGTGATTTTGGACACTGCCTGAGATTAAAATGAATTCTTTGTGGAGCATAAATGTCTGTTCCCACTTTTATGGCAATCCATCCAATATTTGTCCAGGCATTTCACTTTGAGCCCAAATTGTCCACCTGCTGATGAAAAGTCAGGAGACATTAGGATTTGTCCCCTGGAAACCATGAATGTCTGTACCAAATTCTGTGCCAGTCCAGCTAATAGTTGACAAAGTTTTTCAATCTTGACCTAAGTGAACCAACCGAATGATTGACAGACAGTGCCATCCCTAGCCACGCCACAAGGGTTGCTAAAAATATGTACCAGTTTGGACATCAAATGCCTGGAATTGAAAGGGAAAAAAATCAAAAAAGAAAGATCAGATAATAATAAACAATAATAATCAAATAATCAAAGAGTGGGGGTTAAACAGGAGTTAAAAAATTAGGAGGCTTCTAACGTAATTCTGAATTTGTAAATGATGAAAAAAGTGTGTGTGAGGAACATTGTGTTTTTTTTTTCTGCAGCCGATTAAACGATGCACATTTTCCATCTTGAATTGTTGAGTCCTCGATCCTTTCAGGCAAGACACACTTTATCCAAATGAGAAGGCAAAAATGAATGATTGCTTCACATTGGGGTATAAACTGAAACAGCTGGCGATCTGAGAGTGTTTGCATTTTGGTTGAGGACTCGTTAAGAATTTCTCACAGTGAAACTCATTTTAAAGTAATGGTTTTACTTCGTTTTGTATTTTTATCTTTTTAATCCTCCGTCTTCTGCAGTTCGGTTAATTCTAAATCAGTAGGATTAATGAAGCTCAACTGAACTGGAATAAACTGACCTGGCCAGTTACTCAGTTCGTCAATCCATCAACCCATTAAGCTACCAGTTAATCGATTCATTCATTTATTCATCAAGTTAATCAAGCCATCTGTCAGTGATCATTTGGTCAGTCATATAATGAATCAATCAAGAAAGCCAGAAATCCATCAAATATTGTAAACAAATTCATTCATTAATGCTTCACCAATCATTTAGTTGATCAAGCAAGCTAGAAAAGCAAGACACAGTAAAAGTGGGGAAAACACAAGACCAGACAATAGCTTATCAGCTATTTAACGTTATCTGACACACTAATCATGGCTGGAGTAGTGTTGCGTGGCTCGGTCCGAGCCACTTTGTTTATTTCCCATTTACAGAGCCGGGGCTGTGTACAAACAGCGGATTTTGTTCCAGTGCACACACTGAACGGACAGCTGGCGGACCGTGAGGAGATACTCGCTGAATTTGATAAAAAAAGACGTGTATTGGATTAGAATCGCATACCCCACCTTTAACACCAAAAGTCAATGTTTTATTGGCCTCAGAGATTGTGCAATATGTCTTCAATGCACTTGTCAGTATACATGTGTTTGGGATGAGTGGATTAGATGAGATTGTTAGTGTTAGTGCAGATATGTGCGTGTGTTTCATAGGGCTATGTTCTTATTTATTATTTGCGATTTGTTTGTGCTGTACATGTTTACTTAATTTAGTTATCTGCGTGTATTTACCGCAAGTGGAAGCCATTCCAATGCAAGCACCTTTGTGTTGGCTGCGTTACAGAACAATTTCCTCCGTAATATCACTGTGGTGAGAAGTGTACAGCAGCAGAGGAGCAGGATGGTAAGTTTGAGACCACAGTGGCTGAAATCATTTTGACATGTCTGTCAAGGGAGGTTAAACGCCTGCTAACAGTGACACACCTCTTTGACCTCTCAGATGTTCAATAATCTATCCAGCTATATCAAATCAAATGTTACTTCGTATTTTTATTGTTTAGTTCTGAGTATTCTTATTGTCATTCACCCTCTTCATGTCTGCATTTCTGTTATTTTTACTACCAGTTTCCTCTTTCGTGTTTTCTTGATATGCTCTAGTATTTGCACTGTGGACGTGTTGAATTTGTGGCTTCTAGTAATGTTTGGATGCACTACAAAATTGTTCAGTAGTAGGCAACTGTTACAGAGTAGTAACTTGATATATTTAACACACAGCTAGCAGAGAATGCAGAGTTGTGTATGACAACAAACAGATGTTTGTTTTCCTAAAAGTTCATGTATTTACTGCATATAGTACAGCAAACATTTTTTTACACGTCACATAATTGCTTATATTCCGTGTGAAAATGTATATACACTGAAGTTATATTAGTATATTCTGGTGACCTGCCCTTGCTGTACCCCTGCTCTTGCCCAGTGCATGCTGGGACAGTCTTCTGCCTCCCATGCCCCTGAGCATCATTAGTTGTTGAGAAAAAGGATTAATAGGAGTCAGAGAATGACAAAAATAAAATTAAAAAAAATAAAAACGAAACAGCAGAAAGTAAAAATAATTATGTGAGAAGACAGTTAAACAATTCTTAAGAGACATCTATTACTTATATTTACTCTGACAAGTCTTGAAGCTAAACCAAGAGGTGCTGGTTCTCTGTGCTGTACCTCACTGTGGCAGCCACTAGATGGCAGTAAAGACTGCTGGTAGTTTTGATGTGGTTCAGCCTGATGTGTGGTGGCTCTTGCAGTTCCATACTGTTACAGAGAATTAGTAACTCATTTTAGATTATACAATTTATGTTTAAAAAAATACATACTTATATTCTATATTATATTGATTTATATTATTTGTTAATGATGATTATTATTATTTTCTGTCAGATCTAGGGTAGAATAAAGACTGGGTTTATTCTAAATATAGATAGATGTATATATATCTAGACTAATATTGTATCGATTTTGATTTTGCCTTTTATGAAGGACAAACAAACAAGTAAGGAAAAAACATTAAAAGAAAGAGAAAGAAAAGAAAAGAACAAAGGGAGAAACAGTTTATATGTTTATGGGGAAGTAAAAAATAGAAAAAACATACTATTTTCATTCACTCTTATTATTATTATTATTATTCTCATCATTATTATTATGCTTAATTTATACAGCACCTAAAAGATAGTCATAAGGTGCTTTGCATGAGTAAATCAAGATTTAGACATTTCAAAACTACAAATGTAACAATGAGATGAAAGTAAAATCAGGCAGTTAAAAGTACACCATTTAAATGAAATAAAATAGAATACAATTTAAAGAGACATACTAGAACTGAATAAATAAAAACTAGGACATAACTGTCACCAGAAAAATTAACAGAACTGAAGGCAAGTCAGGCTAGTTTTATTTATATAGCCCATATACTTAGACCCTCAATTCAGGGAAAAGAAAAACTCCACCAAGAAAACTATTAATGGGAGAAAAAAAGATTACAAATTAGTTATTGCTATTATTTCGCATTTTTGTTAAATATTGCTCATATTCTATTTTTTTTTTTCTGTACTGACTTAGTTTACATCTGCTGCAGCAACTGTGCATTGATTCCCACCATGTCTCTGTAAATAACTTAAACTTTATGGGTTGTTGATAGTTTCTTTGCATGTATGCTGTTTTTTTGTTGTACATACATGTGTATTCAGCAGCAGCAGACATTCAGGAAATAAACTATCCTTTTAGATGGTCCCTTTTGTCAAAAAACCTGCAGATGCTAAATACATGTTCTGGTTGTCATTTCTCCGACAGCTTAACCAGTTTGCTGTGGCCTAGAAGTGTATTAAATTTAGATCATCATCGTCCTCCACAGGAAGTGTTTAATCTCAAGATGTTCTACATCCATTTTTAAAAGGTTGGCCTGACTGAAATTTATTCATCAATAGTCTATTTTAAAAAAAAGTATTTCCTGTCCTTAAAGATGTTTTCTATTTTGTCAGGGAAGGTTTTAGGATGACTCATAACCAAGAGTCTAATTTTCATTTCAACGTTTGAGGAGACTTGTACTGGGGACTGCTTAAGCCAGTAGTCTATAACAATAACAGAGTTTTGTTCTGTAATCTTACTGTAATTGGGATATTATTCATGTGTGTAATACACTGCGTATACTATATGTAACCTTTTGACACTGGACATATCATCCTTTGGTTGAATACTGTATGGATTGGATCCACCAGCTCTCTGTTAAAAAATCTGCCTTTTAACCAGTTAAGCTACAGTTAAGAGTGTTACGAGTTACATCTGCTCTCACACAGACAATAACTACGGTGTGCGGCTCATTTTAAATGTGAATACAGTCGATCACACAGTGTCGGTATTATCATTAACCTGTATGTACTGTACTTCTAATTTAACGTCTAATGGTTTACAAAAGATTTACAATGGATTAATATCATGCATCAACAGAGAATTAATAATTTACCATTCACTCATTTCTGCCTGTAATTGAGCCCTTTAAAACATTTTTTCTGAAAAAAAAAAGTTGCTGAAAAATGCTTTGAATCTGGCCAGGGACTAGGCCATTGCCCGGCAGTGTACACGCAAGTACAAGGTCATTTATTTATCATTTTACAACACAAGGTTGTACAACGAAATAAATTTGTAGTTCCTTCATGCTACACACATAGAACATAACAGATAATGAAATTTATATTAGAATAGGGTAACATAAATAAAATAAAACAATATATACAGTTATTTATATACATATATACATACACGTATTACACCCAGGAAATAATTCTGCAGCGCATTTTTTGAATTTGCGTCTGGTGGAATGTAAACAGCAGATAGATAGTGATGATGATATGGTTTTCATCTTCACATAAAAAGTTCAACATTTAGGAAACAGTGTCCGTCCACTTTGCCTTCGTTTGAGCACCGAGCATCATCAATGTAAAAACAGAGTCCTCCTTTTATCTTGCTGGAATCTTGCGCTTGGAACACTGTCCACCCATCAAGTGCTCAATCCGGGATGTTGATGGAGCAGGTCTCAGTTAGTATGTGGGCACAACAGATTCCCGTTGCTTGGCCAGACTGAGTCCCATTTCGTCCAGACCAGACACTGACCAGGAGCAGCCTTAAGTCCAAGCTGGGCCAGCATGGCTCCTATCCCAGTTCTCTTTCCTCTCCTCCTGGGGGGATCACAGCAGCTGCCGTGGTGTCTGATCCGGTTGATTTGGCTCAAGGTCCGCTGAAAAGGAATGAAAAGAAAAAACCCCCAGTGATTTTACTTCTGATTTATCTGCTTATTTTATTTGACTATGTTTTCCAGTAAAAGTGTTTTAAGAAGAGATTTAAAAGATGACACCAGCTCACCCAGCATTATTTCTTCAGGCAGATCATCCCAGAGCTAGGTGAAGCCTCTGTCCCCCTAAACCTATGCAGGTCTCACTTTTTACTTAATTTTTACACTTCTTCCCCTTCTTCATTAAATGGGATATTGGTAAATGCAAATGCCAAACACATACACTGTATAAAACAAGTTAGATAAGAGTCATCGAGTCAGATTGATTCACTAATGTCAGTTACATAGCAATATCTCTCTAAATTAGCTAATTAGCTAACATTAGCCACCGTAAGCTACTAGTCATACCACACCAAGTAAAACTGTAGCTGCAACTCCTCAATAGTGTATTGAATTGCTGCATTTTACTGTTCATGAATACAACTTTTTATTTGTAAGAGGAAGAATGTGTTATTGCTTTCAAAAGGTACATAGTCTCGCTTTAACTCTGATTTTACCTTTACATTTCTCTACAAGTATGAGTACCTTCAAAGAGAAGAAAAGAACAATAAAAACATGAATTTTATATTCTGATTGTTTCAACACTTCATTGAGGATATACAGTATGTTGCATAAATTGATTGAAACATTTATACCAAATATTATCTCAAATTAAAATATTCTACTGCAGATGTCTTATGCAAAGGATTAGGCAATAAATCACTATTATCATATATCAACTTTTGGTAGAATTGTATCGTGACAATATGATACTTTTAAAAAAAAACAAAATTATGTTAATGTTAATTCATGATTCTGAGCAAGTTGTAATGAAAAACTAATAAAATGAGTTATTGAATATTTTGTTTTACATCTGTGAAGACTCTCCTCCGATATGCAACAGTGAAACAGTTCTTTGCATCAAATGTCAATTTGATCATTTTATACATAGTTTGCAGATTTTTGCCATATTTTAATGTGAAAAGGGAGTTTTTCCTTGCCACTGTCGCCAAGGGCTGGGAACTTGGGAACAGTGGGAATTGTTGGGTCTCTGTTAATAATATTAGAGAGTACGGTCTAGACCGGCTCCATATGGAAAGTGCCCTGAGATAACTTCTGTTATGATTTGGCACTATATAAATAAAATTTAATTGAACTGAAATTGAATTGAATTTTGAAGTCGATATCTGAAAAATATGATTCATTTTGTGAATTCATTTTAATTTACTCCATTTTGCAAAGACTTACATGTGCATTATTTACTAATTTCTCTGTAATTCAGCCTGACATATGGGGGTTTCTTTGCACTCATGTAAAATAAAGCTCTGTGGTTAGTGGTTGATCATAATGCATTTGTAATGATGGGCCCACAGGTGGATCTTCCACCTGTTGAAGAGGTTACGTCAAGACTGTTAATAGTACAAAAACACATGATCATCTTGAGGTTTACTCTGTCCAGCTGCAGGTTGCATGCTGCCTCTGAATTGGTCGTCATCCTGGAGAGTGACTGGGAGCTGCCTCGCCTTGATGCAAGAGTCCAGTCTCTGCAGTCCTCAATCAATCTGACAGAGTTTAATCAATATGTTCTGAAGTCCTATAACTCAGGTCTTGCTGTGGGGCTCCAAGCAGAAGAAAGATCTACTGAAAATCAATGGAGTCACAGTTTCCCAACACAGCCAAAGGTGACAGCTTTGGAAAATAACAGGAACCAGAATAAGAGAGATACAGGAAGACAAAGACAGGTGGAAATTAGGGAGACAAGACAGGAAGACACAAACACAGGACAACAAAAGCAAAAGTGGTACAAAAAAGAAACAAATTAATAAGATACAGCGTGTTAATTTGTGAGCTTTAGGTGTGTTGGGAGGCATATTTTTTGAACGGAGGGCTACTTCCACTCCTAAGGCCATCACCTGTTATGTCAGAAGATAGAGAGAATAGCAGCATTGGTGGAAAGACAGGAAGAAATTCTAGTAAAGAAAGCAGAGACGAATCAGAAAACAGAGAGACAGGAATCCAGAGAAAGACCAAAGACTGGCACTGATGAAAAGATACACGCACTTTGGTTTATACCGTATCTGGATTTTAAAACAGAGGTTTTGCCTCTGTGCATTTGTATACCTGTGTGTATGCATGTTGTGAACATGTTCGTTAATGGTCCTTGTCTTTGTGCTGCAGATTGAATCTCAATTGCATGTTGGGAAAATCCCAGGAGAGTGCAGGTTCAATTTCTCATCCCAGTGTTTTGTCAGCACTATCAGTCACTCTGAGAGAGAGAGAGAGAGAGAGAGAGAGAGAGAGAGAGAGAGAGAGAGAGAGAGAGCAAATGAAAAACATCACCAACCAAATAATAATTTTAAAACAAATATAAATATACAATTAGGAACAAAAAACAAAATTATACCCACATTAAACTTATTGAGATATTGAGAATGCCATTAATGATGAATTCTGGGATATGTGGAACAACTTCAACACAAAGCAACCACGAGCACTACCCATCCAAAATGGTGACTTCTGGAGAGCACATTTTGAAAATCTGTACAATGACATACCAACAGTTCTAATTAATTCAAATCAGTGTATTATGAAAGAAAAACTCCAAACATTAGAAGAAACAATTAAAGACAACCAAACTATTCTGTAGTATTCTAAATAAAAGAATACTATATTTCCTTGAAGAACACTCCATCTTGAGTAAAAATCAAATTGGCTTCCTCCCAAAACACTGCACCACTGACCATGTATATACCCTTCATACTTTAATTAAGACATTCACCAAACAAAAAATGGTAAGACATTCACTTGTTTTATTGATTTCAAGAAAGCTTTCAACTCTATTTGGCATGAAGGGCTCTATTACAGGCTTCTACATTGTGGTATAGGGGGCAAAATGCATGAGCTGATTAAATCAATGTATTTGGAAAATAGGTGTGCTGTTAAAATTGGAGACAAAACAGTATTTCTACTGTCTGGGTGATCTTTCCAATAAAACATACATTTTGTTACCATGATAACTATCTGTGGGTTCCACTGCAGAAAGAACTTACTACTTCGAAAGTTTAGCAAATAAATGAAAGGAAATAAGAGAAGAAATAAACAGTGAAATTGATCTGATTAAATCAATGTATTTGGAAAATAGATGTGCTGTTAAAATTGGAGGCATACAAACTTCACCCAGAGAAGAGGTGTTCGTCAGGGCTGCAATTTAAGCCCGACTTTATTTCATGTGTATATAAATGAACTTACTGTACAGTTGGATTAATGTGCTGCTCCTGGCCTCTCCCTCCTAGATAGCGAGGTGAAGTCTCTGTTATATGCTGATGAGCTTGTTCTATTGTCTCCTACTGAACAAGGACTACAGCAACAGCTGGACGTAGTAGAAAAGTGCTGTCAGAACTGGGGCCCTGGCAGTAAATAGGACTAATGTCATAATTTTTCAAAAATGCCCCAGATGTCAGGAGAACAAATACCAGTTTACCATAAATTATCCTATCATTGAACATAGAATGAGTTACACCTACCATGGTATAACCATAACAGCATCAGGGAGTTTCAACATGGCAGTGAATGCACTAAAAGAAAAAGCTCAAAGAGCTCTGAATGCAATTAAGAGAATTTCCAAATTCCAATGAGGTCCACTCAGTCATTATAGCTATACCTGTTGGGACAAATATCCAACAGAATCATTACATGCAAAATTCTGCAGATACATTTTACACGTACACAGAAAAACACCAACAAATGCATGTAGAGCAGAATTAGGCAGATACCCACTAACAATTAACATTCAAAAGAGAATGTGCACATTTTTAAATCATCTTAAATCCAGCCCCCTAGACACCCTCCATTCCAAAACCCTCCAAACCCAAAAGCTGAGCCCAGAAAAGAGTCCCCTATGTCAGTTGGTGCTGAGACTAACTGTCCCCAAGTCTCACAACAGCACTGCTTTCCAAACACTAATCAGAGGAAACCAAATTATAACACAATGTAAAGAAACCTATTTGGAACATTGGAAAGAAGAAACTAAAAGCCAAAGTAGATCAGAATGTAATTTGGCCCAAAAAAGAGATTATGAATTGGCAGACTATCTCTCTGCTGTCAGAAATAGAAAGCAGAAACAGATCCTAACCAAGTACAGGTTCAGTGTTCACAAAGTGGCAGTCGAAAAAAGGAAGACGCAAAAAAATCCTGGCAACCAAAAGAAAATGTGGTCACTGTTTGACAGGTGAGGCTGAGACAGAGATGCACTTCCTCTTACAATGTACAACATTCAATGAAATAAGGAACATTTGAATGGTGTGTCACACACACACACACACACACACACACACACATTCATTAAAAAAAATAAAAAAAATGTTTGCAGTGTTTATATAGTTTTCACTTATTTGTATTTGTATTATTTAACTTCAAGTCTACAATTTTTTTTAATCTTATTATATTCTATTTTTATAATAGCACATTTCTTCTATTTATGTGTATGTTTTTGTTTCACACTTGTTTTGGCAATTTTAACATCTGTCTCCCATGCCGATAAAGCCCCATTGAACTGAATTGAGAGAGAGAGAGAGAGAGAGAGAGAGAGAGGAGAGGGATGAGAGGCATGCATGTGTTTCACCATGTACAATTTTGTGAATCTGTGTGTGTTTGAGAGAAAGATCAGCTGTCTCCTCATTCCTGTCATTCAAGGTCTTTCAAGGTTTGTGTTATATTATTTCAAGATGGTTAGCTAGACTTGTAGTCACATCATTTAAATAGCCGAAATAAGCAACTTTTACTGTGTTATATATGGAAGCATTTGCAGTACTAAGTGAATCCAGATACAAACTGTGTAACTTACAGCACCGTTTAAATGAGTTGAAACGATTGTGTTCCATTATATTTATATGTAACTGCCAGACATTTTTGCACAGTTTTGTTGACACTTATAAAGTTTATTTCACTAAGTGGGAGATATCGTCAGAAATCCACGATATCTCTAACTTGAAATCACAACTCAGAGACTTAATTGAACGGTTCTGCCAAAACGGTTGCTCTTTATTACTGTCACATCACGACATGACGTCAACGCAGCAGCGTCCTCCATTTTGGACTCTCCGGCCTCCTGTTCCCTCAGAGGTCAGCACTATCAATGCAGTTTTCTATTGGTCAAAGGAGCGAATTTGCATGTCAGAGTTTACCAAAGTTAAACAAAAAATACACGTGTTTTTTTTCAACTTAATGAATACCACCTGCTCATGAGTAGGTGCGCGTTCGAGAGATGTGATCATTAGCATAATGGACGCCAATGAATTGCTATATCTGGCTACCTTCTCCTCCTTTTGTGGGCAAGTTTTATTCACAAAAATGTTACTCAAGAGTAAAAATAAGAATTTCACACCGCTAATGTTACCGGCACCAGCCCTAGGGGAAGCTGGGTGGTAGCAAGTGGCACACAACTAGGGTTAGACTGTGTAACCTAAAGGTGTGGTGTAGCTGTGGAGAGACTGGGAGGAGACGTGTTAGTCTTGCCACAGCTTGTTTAATTCTGAAGCGGCACCTGTGCTTCGTCCCTCTAGTCCCCACAGTAGCGCTTAGAGCACCCTTTAGTGGTGTGGATGTACCCAAAATAAAAGACACATTAGAAAATACAAAAAAAATAAAGGGGGTGTCTGTTTCTCCATAAAACTTTTGATGTAGCCTTTTCCAACCTACTACACTAAGCTTCAAGTCCTGCTGTTGAATCAGCAGAGAAAAATATAAATAATTTAGCAATGTCAGTAGTGGTATTGGGGGACCTGAAAACAATTAGAAAATGATATAGTTATAGTACAGCTGCCAAAGACGTGTCATCAAAGCAGCAGAGCTTGAGTTGAGCATGCATCTTCAAACATGGCTGACAGTGATCGGACACTCTGATCAGGTGCATACAGGCCACAGTATTCCGTTTTCTATCTGAGTACTAGCATATTCAGGTTCCTCAATACCACAATAAGGGCTAGTCCAGGTTTCTTAACAAAGGATATAATGCTCACATGTGCAAACACATACCTGCATACTCCAAAAACCTGAGCATAAGTAGGATACTGGTGTGGATGTGAGCACACTCACTGATGTAAAACATTTAAGGAATGCAGGAAATGAGCAGAAACAGCAGTGAGGCAGGAACTGTCCTTTGAGCAGCCTGTCTCTGTTTTTATGGCTCCCGCTTGCTTCCTCAGATTAACAAGAACAGAACAGTTATTTATAGAGCATGGAGAACAGGGGATTAGTGCTATTCCTGTTGTGTTTTGGATGCTTCTTTGATGACTCAAGGTGTGGAAGTGTGTACTTGTACATATACTGTATATGTCTGTGTGCATTATAAACCTCTCTTCTTCCAACACGGCTCCCCACACAACCCTGCTGTCAATGAGAATGCATTGTTTGTGCAGTTTTTTGACACCATTAAGCTTTTCTTCCCTGGTGGATGAGTCAGTCACTCAGATGAAGGGAGACAACGAGACACAGGTGAAAACGATCAGGGCAGAGCAAACAATCAAACCTGGCAGGAAAAGCAAACAAAGACAGGAAGTAAAACTACCAGACACATGAGGGGGAAAAGAGCATTTCAAAATAAAACAGGAAATAACTACACTACAAGCCTAAAACCATAACATTTTGGTTTTGGATGATTGGTCAGATAAAACAAGAAACTTGAAGAGGTGACCTTGAGCTTTGGGAGAATGATGGTGAACATATTCATTTTTTTCTGACATAAGATAGAATAAACAATTAAACGAATGAAAATAACCATTTGCAGCTCTAAATTGCACCCATTAAAATATAGAGAGACAGAAGACTGGGAGAGATGGGGAGATAACGTGAGATAAAAGTAGTGAAATTAGAAAGCCCTTGATTTTTAAAGATTCATTTGTGGTGCTTTTATTTAATCCTTCTTGTTGGGTGTAGAATTCATCTCAGCATGTGACTGAAGAAGAAAGAAAGCAATAATCACTCTGGTTGTGTGCACGTCACCGCTTCTCCCTCAAGACAGCCGGATCTTCCGTGGTAGAGCTTCTTAATCTCAGGACAGTGTCAGTGGCCTTCTGGGAAATCTGCGGGACGATCGACGACGGCAGAATGCAGAGCTGACGTCCTGTTAACTCAGCAGAAAACACAATGAACTCCTGGAGAGGAGGAGCAGATGGACGAATGGGACAATCATTTGAAGACTGTGTGTGTGTGTGTGTTTGTTTCAGTGATGCGGATTGGTCACAGGCATTGACCACAGTACTCACTGCTGTTTTCAAAGAAATAGCATCTTTGCCTGCTATATAAGTAATCAGCAATAACAGAGAGATGGACTTAAAATGCTCAAAAAGTACCACCCATGTAACAATCATAGCAATAAAATACAATGTATCTGATAGATAGATAAATCGATAAATCGATAGATCGATAGATATGAACGCTTTACATAAAAAGAGTTCCTGTTGTTGGCAACCCAGAGCTATTTCTTTAAACAATTTTTTTTATTATTCATTTTTTCATCACACATATAAGCCATATATGTGAATATGTCATATCTTCAGATGGTATATAAAGCCAAATGTGGAAAACCTTCCCTGTTTCCTTCATTTTCTCTCTAAATGTGTATCTCTAGAAAAAAAAAAACAAGAAAAGAAACCCAAAAAATTAAAAACGACACATTTCTTCATGCATGAAAAGGTTTGTAATATGTTTTACTCAAGTACTGTACTTAGTACTGTTTTCAGGTACTTGTACCTTTGTATTTCCATTTTTTCCTGCTACTATATACTTCTACTCCAACACATTTCAGAGGAAAATGTTGGCAGATACCCATTATTAATGGACGGAGATCAGCATCGGGTTCAAAAAAAACATCCCCAACTTTTATGCCTGACTAAAAGCACCAAACGGATTTCCGAAAAGATAATAAACAAAACTAACTAACTCAGTTTAAACGGACGTGAAGAAACCTGCTAGCCTAGCAACATTAAAGCTACAACCCTATCAACAACCCATAATGAAACACTCTCTGTAGGAGCCAGTGTTACACCAGTTTACTTTCAATTAAAAGTAAAGAAGTCTTTTTTTGTCTAGTCTTCAAATAAAATATGACACACGTAATTTGTATAAAAAATGATCATCTTATATTCAGGCCAATACAGTAAATATACAGTTTTTTTGTATTTAATGCTTGTCCACAATATGCGCGTATACAGTGTAATAAAATATGTTTTTTACAAACAAAATCTTTAATGAGTCCATGAATGAACAATCAGTCAATCAGTACTGTTAATTGGTGTAAATAGCTGCAGCTGACAGGATGATAAGGATGTAAAATACATATAATCTTGGTCAAAAATTGTTTCTAAAGACAGATATGTGGACAGAGGGAGGAGTTGGTGAAGAACTGATCGGCTATAGGGGAGAAGATGAAGGGACAGAGCGAGAGAGAGAGAGGAAGGAAGAAGAGAGAAGGTGATAATTGTGAGTCTGAGCTCTAGTTTCTAGTTTCTATATAAGCTGTCTGTCTGAGGCCGCGCCCCACTTTCTTTCCAAACTAGGCTGAAAAGCTCTAAAAGGAATTGACTGCGACACTTCAGACAGAAGAGCCAAGTGAGATTTGACAGTCTGGGACACACACATGCACACACACACACACATTTGTACTTCTATACTTATGAGGACCCTCAGTGACATCATGTATTCAATAGTCTGTAGCCATAATTTCCACAATCACAGCTACATACCTAATCCCAACACTTCATATGACACAGAGCTTTATTTGCCTTGAATTAACCGAACCTGACGTTTTTTACTTGCCTAAATTTAACCATTAGCTAACTATTGCACACATTTAGTGTTGATTTTGTAGTAGCCTACATGGAGATTAATTTTGACACATGTAAGGCAGTACTTCCTCTGCCTTTTTAAACTATCTTTTAAACTCCTCTCTAACTTCTCAAACAAGAGAAGATCATAATCAGAGGCACAACCAGGTTAAAACATAAATCTCAAATCTCCTAGTCTTTGTTAGGACATGCAAACTTCTTTTTGCTGTGGACTAAAGACTGCGGCGCCTCACAGTTAAAAGTCCATCTCAGAGAGGAGCCACCTGCAGGCAGAAAGGATTTTAATGGGACAGAGCTGGTTGTCCAAAATTAGAAATACCTCATGATCAAAATATCAAAAGTAGCACTTCCCCAGACTGCAGCCTTTTCTTGATTTTAGTGCTTGGTTGAAAAAAACCTGCAAAGTCTCATTGGTAGTAAGTTTTAGTAATTTAAACAGGCACACAGAGAAGCCATATACTTCAAGTCCAAAGTCCAAGTCACATACTTCCATGTTAAGCTGAAATGAGTCCTAGCAGAAAAGCTGCTTTTGAGGTGACAAATGACCAGTGAAAAGGTCAACAGTCAGTCAAACACAACAAGTTTCACTGAGTGACCCGAAAGACAGAATTCCCTGTACATTCACTGTAATGCAATGGTATTTTCTAGCGATGCTAGCATCGTGGCTCTGTCGGTCCACCACTTTGGTCCAGACTGAAATAGCTCACGCTCATCTAACTGGATTTCCAGGAAATTTTGTACAGAAATTCATGGTCCTCAGAAGATTAATCCTACTGAGTTTGGTGATCCCCTGATGTTTCCTCTAGCACTACAACATGAGGTTGACATTTTTGGCTTTTAGTGTCATATCTTGACAACTATTGGCTGGATTGCCATGACATTTCTCCCAGAGGACAACTTCTAATGACTTTCTCTCTTGTGCCAACAGCAGGTCAGAGTTTTCGCTTCTAATGTGAAACATCTGCAGGAAGTGTTGAGTTTCATTGACGGTTATTTAACAGTGATTAAAAAAAAAAGGCTAAGTATACTAGAGTTAATAAGTACATATGAACAACATTTCTCTGTTGCTTTGATGGAATGAAGGCTATGGAAACGTACATTATGCTGAATTTAACGTGAGCTTTTATTTGAACATAAAATTATATATAAAATTCTACACTTGTTTCTGTTTTTGCAGGGTACTGAGTATAAGAATCAAAGGCTACAGTCTCACATTTTCTTCTGACGTAACATTTCTCATCCTGTCACACCTGGACACATTAACTAACAGCTCTGTAAAGCCAAAAATGGTCTGATCCAAGCTGCGTCCAGCCATAATGTTCATAATAGCAAGATGCAGACACCACTGAGTGCTATTTTCAGGCCAATTGTGGACATACAGAGACGTGATTTCATGAAGTCTGATCTTAAGAATCAGATCTCACAAGTCACACTGAAATAACAAGCGTAACCGCAGGCGATGACACAGAACAGCGGAGCGCGACAGTCCTCAGCTATGAGAGGAATGCATCCTGCAACATCTGCAACATCTAACCTTTACGATGAAAATGTCACACCAACAAATGACGACGGCCTGCGAGCTATTTATGGTGTGGAGCCGGAGCCACCTGCATTGTTTCACCCACCCGGGGATGAGCCTCATCTGTGGAGAAGATATTTATATATTCACAACTGACATTAAGGAGCTGTAGATACAACAGAAACTCTAAGAAGTGGGTTTAATGTGGTGTCTGGTGAAATTTGGTCAACTAAGCATGATGTCATATAGTGCAAGTAATGAGCTCAGTGCTTAAAAAAATTCAAAAATCTATTTCCCTGCTATTAGGAGGATTATGTGAGGAGATGAGCAGAAACAGGAAGTAGTCTGACATGGAAACAGAATAGTGGAAAGTAAAGTTTGCGGGGTCAAGGGCAGCTGCATGTCTCTCTTTCAGCTGTTTACACAATGTATTAAATAGCTCGGTATTGTGGAGAGGTTAGGTATTGCATAACAGCAGAATACCAGAGTTTACCAAGCCTGTCATGGAGCTGCAACTGTAGTATGTGGTATGTGTGTGAGATTTACATCTGCCATTTGAAGCTGAACACACATTCAAGGCATGAGCGAAAGAACAAGAAAGAGAATGAAAGGCAGAACAAAAATGACAAATGCTGATCTCAGTAAAAGTTAAAACAACAGAATTTTTTGCAACAAATCCATCCAATATTTGTTGAGTCATTTCAGTTAAAACCACAAATATCCACCTCATAGTGGCGCTAGAGGAAAAGTCAGGATCACCACAGTCCTTAGTCAAAAAAGTTGCGTAAACGGGGATGAAATGTGCGTACGCATCTTTCACCCCAAACATTGGGATTTATAGAATAATTCTATGTGGAAAAAGGTGCACATTTCAATGCATTCTTTTATTAATTATTAATTAATTAAATATTAATTTCTTTCACTGCAATGTAACTTTTATTCTCCTGTTTTACTCTCCTGTTTTTATTTTCTATTTAACTAATTTTAAGTCTTTTTAAATGTCTTTTTATATTGCCCTATGTTGCTTTTATGTTTTATGTAAAGCACTTTGAATTGCCTTGTTGCTGAAATGTGCTATACAAATCCAGCGATTGCATTGTGAACAAGTGATGCACCGTCTATGAACAGACCAGACAAATGGTACAAGTACACTTTTTATTTTGTGAACTTCTTGGTAAATTTTCTACTGCAGTAATAATGTCCCTCTGTGATTGCAGCACAGGATCAGTGAGGACGCGGCCACTTGCATGTGCTTCCTGGAGACGCCGCTGGGGCCTGGCGCACACTTAGATTGTGTCTAAATGAAATGGAACAAAATACTTTATGCATTTGACTCAAGTTATTTAAATGCTGTGTGAATTTGTCTATAATGGATAGTTTAGCTCTGGTATTACAGAAGTTTACCGGTTTCTGTGGCATCCGTAGCTGTATCAGTGTCCCCCTCTGCCTAGGGCACAATTCCAGACAAAAGGGTTTCCCCGATGATGCCTGCAATTCTGTGGTCAAACGGTGAAAGCTGGGGTTCTCTCTGACCGACACACTCTGCTGATAAGCAGCAATGTTATTTGGCCTCAACTTTGATATCTGACCTTTTTTTTTTTAATTTCGGCAACAGTTCCCATTGTGGAGCCAACACTGTTCACTGCTTTCATCACGTGTTTCCATTCAAGTTGTTTCCTTTTGTATGAGATGCCTCTTCTGAGCCCCACAAACAGCACACCTTTACGGGTGCTCAATCTCTGTGATAAGCACCTCGATCTCGCACTGCGCAAATTTCGCCTCCTTTCTTGGAGTCAGCGTCTCCATCTTTCCCTCATTGGTAGTCCAACAAAGTCTCCTTAAAAATTAGCTATTTAGCATTGACCGTTTATGGATGATTGTGGGACGACACTGGGAGGAGTACACACGTGCACAATTCACTGCAAATGGGTATTTATCACGAGAAGAGTACAGGTGTGCGCCGCATGATTTTATAGATCTGAATATTTTCTTGCGTACGTAGATTCTAAGGTTTGTGTGTACGCAATGTTTTAGGATGGAATCTACGCTGAGTTTTAGAAATGAGACAAACTGACTGAGGACTACTGCTGGACTGGCAGGGAATAACAGGGATTGAAATAACAAGAAATGTTAGAAACTCACAGGCATGGGAAATAGACAGAAAAATGCAGAAATGTTATAATGAAGCAGTCGCTATGACAATGTGCAATGTGTCATTGCGATGTTAAAGTGTCGCTCACATTCAGTACCTGAATTTCACAACAACACAGTGTTGTTCTGAGCCTCTTTAAGCTCCCTAGGATCATCAGTCATCTGCTGCCCAACTTGCACACTTGATGTACATTCATACAGGTTCATCCTTCAGCCCTCAGGCCTTCTGTGTGTGTGTGTGTGTGTGTGTGTGTGTGGAGGGAAATACATTTAGCTGAATCCAATACTCCAGATTTATGTCATGTTAGGGACACTAGATCACAGTAATGCTGCTTACACACACAAATTGTTCTGGGTCTTTCTCTGCTTTCTCTCTGTTTATTATTTCTTATTTGTCCTTTCAACTTTTCCTTACTCCACCCCATGTCAGTTCAATTAACTAAACCGTATTGGTGCAAGTGGCCCAAAATGACATATGTTTACATTCAAGTGGCAAAGCCCCCTAGCAGCAGTTATTTATGCTGATGTCGTCCTGCTGATAGTGGCGTCAGATTAGAAAACGTTTCTATGTGTCATTCAAGAGTGCATGGCATAATTTGGAGGACCTGTAGTGGAGTATGTGAGTATTTATGAGCTGATTTTACTAAATGTTTTTGCTCATCTCTCTCTGCAGCTCCATTACCTTGTCAATCCATTTTTTCTCATTCACTTCGGTTTGCCTCACTTCATTTCACTCTACTGTAGTTCACCTCAGTCCAATTCAGTTCAGTTAAAATAACATGCCCACAAGCAATTATTTTCACTCTTAAAGGAGTAGTTCGACATTTTGGGAAATATGCTTATTTGCTTTCTGGCAGAGTTAGATGAGAAGATGTATACCACTCTAATATTACTCCATTAAATGTAACACTGCAGCCTGAAGCCAGTTAATTTAGCTTAGCACAAAGACAATAGGGGGACATAGATAGCCTGGCTCTGTCCAAAGGTAACAAAATCTGCTACCAGTACCTCTGAAGCTCACTAAGCTCACTTGTTTGTTTAATACGTACACAAACCAAATTGTAAATACAACAATTTGCCATTTTACGGGAGGTTATGTATTGAACTATATCTTGGCTTGGAGCAGTAACTTCCTGCAATCTTCCTGGAGTCAGTAACTATAATAAGCTAATATTTCCAAATGTCTAACTATTTCTTAACACCCCTGCACACTGTGCGATAACAGCAATCTTGCATGAGCATTGCATTTTACACTGCAAGATGTGGCGACTAAAAGTTGAGATGCAATCTGTTTTAGACCATATTATCAATTTGCATATCAGATTGCTACAATGTAAAGAGAAACATCATCAACTTCCATAATCATAATCAATCTGCGCCACACTCGTGTTTTGAAGATGCAACCAAACAAAACCTTTGGACAACCTGCAGACAACTCTCTTATCATCTCTCTTTATCATTAATTTCTTCTTTGCCATTCCTTTTTTTCTCCATCTCCCAGGTCTCCTGTTTACCTCTACTCCATCAATCTCTCCTTCCTCCTCCAATAACCCCCCTCCTTCGCTTGCGCTCTCATTATGTCTCAAATCTTTGATCTTGCTTGTATGATCTTGCTATCTGCTCCTGATTTCCATTTCTTTCTTTCTTTGTCTTTCCATCATCATTCTCATCTCCATATGTAATGTGAAAGAGAGAGAGGGAGAGAGAAGGATGAAAGATGAATTTGCAGCAAACCATATTCTTGTGTGTTCCAGAGAGTGATCAGTAAAAAGTGACGCTGATATCAATGAGATCAAATAAAAAACAGTAATGTTGGATTACATGCTGCATCGTTTCCTGTGAATCCTTTGTGCGTTTGTAAGTAATTTAAATCCCGCATGGAAATTGCAGACTCCACCACTAACAATGAAAGACTATATGAAGAGGTAATTACAGAATTTGCTATTGTCATGGTTTTAGGTTTGTGTTTGGTTATTTCCTGTTTTATTTTCAAATATTCTCCTTCCCTCATGTGTCTGTTAGTTTTGGTTCCTGTCTTTGATTGCTGTGATTGTTTTCACCTGTGTCATTGGCTTCACCTGTCTCGTTGTCTCCCCTACCTGAGTGTATTTAAGTCTGTATCCTCCTCTGTTCTGTGTCAGGTTCTCATTGCACCTTGTGTCAAGTGACCTGGCTGTTGTTTCCTGTGCTTGTGTCTCATTGTACTGTGTTTGTTTACCTGGATCTCACCTGCTCTTCTGGTTATTGGACTTTTGCGTGTTTTTTGGACTGTTGGCCTGCGCCTTACGGACTTGTTGCCTGTGTTTATGGACTGTTATTCTCGGGTTTTGCTCTTCTCTGCCAGCCGGATGTCCATGTAAACCTTTTGTCCAATTAAATCATTGAACTGTACCTGCTCTGCCTTGGTGTCTGCATTTTTGGGTCCGAAACCTTGTTTCTCCTGTTACCTGCTTGACAAACCGCAACAGCTATTGCTGAAAAATAATTTAATAGTGCACATTCCCATTATAATTTTGACTTAAATTACAAACCAGTTAAGACACAGTAAAGCCTGTATCTTTAGGCCATGTTCAGACTAACTTGAGCTCTGCGTGCAAAACCTCAGCCCCCTCATTCATTTGGATGACTGTGATGCAGTGGGGGTGTCAATGCAAAAGGCTCCGGCAAAGAAAACCCTGCAGTGTCATCTTGCAAAAAAAGTTGCACTGTACCTGGTAGATTACTTTGTAACAAAACACTGTATTTCTACTGTCTGGGTGATCTTTCCAATAAAACAAATATTGTTACCATGATAACTATCTGTGGGTCCCACTGCAGAAAGAACTTACTACTTCAAAAGTTTAGCAAATAAATGAAAGGAAATAAAAGAAGGAATAAACAGTGAAATTGATCTGGTTAAATCAATGTATTTGGAAAATAGATGTGCTGTTAAAATTGGAGGCATACAAACTTCACCCAGAGAAGAGGTGTTCGTCAGGGCTGCAATTTAAGCCCGACTTCATTTAATGTGTATATAAATGAACTTACTGTACAGTTGGATTAATGTGCTGCTCCTGGCCTCTCCCTCCTAGATAGCGAGGTGAAGTCTCTGTTATATGCTGATGAGCTTGTTCTATTGTCTCCTACTGAACAAGGACTACAGCAACAGCTGGACATAATAGAAAAGTGCTGTCAGAACTGGGGCCCTGGTGAATGCACCAAAAGAAAAAGCTTGAAGAGCTCTAAATGCAATTAAGAGAAAATGTTATAATTTCCAAATTCCAATTAATATTTATATTTATTCTATATTATTCCAGTGTATTTTATAGTGTCATCCAGCCCTTTGCGCTGTATGGTAGTGAAATATGGTCATCATAGCTATACCTGTTGGGACAAACATCCAACAGAATTGTTACATGCAGAATTCTGCAGATACATTTTACACATACACAGAAAAACACCAACAAATGCATGTAGAGCAGAATTAGGCAGATACCCACTGATAATTAACATTCAAAAGAGAGCACTCAAATGTTTTATTATATTAAATTTTAACACAATGTAAAGAAACCTATTTGGAACATTGAAAGAAGAGGTTGAGACAGAGATGCACTTCCTCCTACAATGAACAATATTCAATGAAATAAGGAATGTTTACTTTAACAAGCTCAACTCTGAAATCTCAGATGTCACAGAGCTAAATTACCTCTCAAAATTAAAAACACTCCTAGGAGAAGGAGACAGGGCATACAACCTGAGGGACCGTGAATGACCTAGACACACACACACACACACAATTTTTTTATTTACAATATTTATGTAGTTTTCACTTACTTGTATTTGTACTTTTAACTGCAAAGTCAATGTTTATTATTATTATTATTACTATATTATGTTACTGTATATATTCTAATAGCACATTTTTTTCTGTTTATGTTTTTATTTCACACATGCTTTGGCAATGTTAACATCAGTTTCCCATGCCAATAAAGCCCAATTGAACTGAATTGAATTGAAATAGACGGAGAGACAGAAATTGTGTGTGTGTGTGTGTGTGTGTGTGTGTGTGTGAGAGAGAGAGATCCAGTACAAGTGGAACAGTTGGGCAGCATCTGTGTCCTTGACAAGATGGTATGTTCCCTCTGCCCCTACAGGACCTGCGGGCCCTTTGTACCTGCAGTACACTACACACACTCATTAATTGAACAAGAAGACATACAGACAGAAACACACACACCTGCCTGTGCCTATACACTGTTATAGAATTCCTTTTGGGGGGGGTCATATATTGTACAGGTGAATTTGGTGCAAAACATCTCTTCTCATTGCTTGGGATTAATGGTGTTTGTATGGTCCTTCACAAAATAAATGTAAAGGGCCACTGTCTCGAGAACTATCGGATGAAATTTGATACACACATTCATGTTCCCCTAAGGATGAACTTTAATAACTTGTTTAATGTTTATGACAAAAATACCTGTAAAACTAATGACATTCCCATCAGTCTCAGTTGTACTTTGTGTTTAGTGTTAATTAGCAAATGTTAGTATGCTAATACGCTAAACTAGGACGATGACTATGGTACATATTATACGTGCTTAGCATTAACATGTTAGCATTGTCATAACCAAACCTATGAAGGGAGAAACTAATACCATGAAGTCCACTCCCTTAACGTGACCATGACTACCTGGGCATCAGGTCACTTCATCACTGTCACGCTTGCTGTTGAACATTTGGCTCACTGGGTTGAATTTGTAGCACTGATAAAGTCTGTTGGTATTTAATGTCTGCCAAAAAAGGCTTCTGGCACATGCAAACAAAGCAAACAAACACTCTTTCACTGCTCCATCTGTGCCTGCATCTCTTACTTCTCCCTCCTGACTGAAAATTTGTCTCTTTAAATATCTCTCTCACAAACATAAACAGCCATTACCGTGCATCATAGCCAGTGATGCCATCTCAGTGATGTCATACATTCGATGTGTGGGGCCGTGACAAGCTGCTATATCAGAGGTGTCATGTTTGTGTGCTTTTTGTTTAATTTTTCTCCGCTTTTGAGGATCAAATGAATTCAGAGTGAGGAAAAATCTCCAAAGGGACATTTTGCCAGATATCCACTACCCACTGTAAAGGTTTAGGATTATATGTTATTTGAGATTATACAATGCGTGAAAATAACAAAATCATTGTGCTTATATTTCAATACCCATGTGTTGGGTTTTACAATCATAGAGTACATTTTATCGAGCAATCCCTTCATCAGGAGGTTCAAGTAGGCTAGTGCTTCACAGTTAAGAAGACACATCAATGACAGAAAAATCACATTAAAAGGAATGTTGACAGTTCAGTAAACAGAATATAGAAAATGTAACAGTCGAGAGAACAAATAATAAATAAAAAAAGGGTTATATTGCAATAAAGAAACAATTTCAAAGACGTTGACTCCACCAGATTGTTTCAAACCAAAAACCTCACCAGTTTTAACATATAAGATCCTCCATTATTACTGTGTATGTGGCGTGTTGTGACAGTCCTGCACTGTTTTAGTGTTAACGGCGTTCACATTGTAGCCTAGAAGTCTTTGGAAAAGTGGTGATCAGAACAGATCCTGATAGAGTATAAAACTTATAACAAATAGTTGGAAACACAAAGCGTGGAGCAAAATGACACACATAGCGCAAGAGCCTTAGAGTGCCATTGCATACCCAGTATGTATCAAACTCGAAAAAGAATTCGTACAAAAAATGTGTTCGTTCATTTTTTGCCAGCACTGCTTAAATGGTGTATTCATGGTTGCAGCGAGTAGTGTGTGTTAAAAGCATGATAGAAAACTCAGATTTGTTGGTTCAGCTAACTGATAACAGCCTGATAAGGCTGCATATCTTAACAGTGCTCAGTATATCTACCCAACATTACTAAATTGTATACAGACAAGGTGTCAACACCTCCACTACTAACTCAGGTGAGGAGCTGCCACACTGCTCATGATCAGTCCTATCTGCTTCATGTATTTGTACCATATGGTGTTTGCTATGTTGCATGAAGAACAAACATTAGTTTATGTGGCTAACATATGCTTTATCATAGGTTGTGTACCTGTCCAACAAACCCAACACAGTATTGACGTTTTTCAGAGTTTGTGCATATGAGGCTGAAACGCAATACTGGAAAGATGTTACTAATAGAGTGTTTTGTACAATCAGTGTACTGTGTGTGTTTGTGTGTGTGCGAGATTCAATGT
Organism: Siniperca chuatsi; assembly: GCF_020085105.1. Classification (NCBI taxonomy): domain Eukaryota; kingdom Metazoa; phylum Chordata; class Actinopteri; order Centrarchiformes; family Sinipercidae; genus Siniperca; species Siniperca chuatsi. The sequence continues at coordinate 5,016,597 of NC_058043.1, read as the reverse complement.
GTATGTGTTTGTGTGGGAGTCCAGCTGAGCAGCACCCAGTGGCATGACTGGTGATGGCATTAGTCATTCACAGAGGGAACCAGCTGCTCTCTAATGTAGTTCTTTGACATTTTGAGAAAACAGACACACACACTCACACACACACATACACATATATTCGTACAGTATGTACCTGCAAACATACATGCCCATAACACAAAAAATCAGCATGTATGCACCAGCAAACACAAACTTTTTTTATGAGGTGATGATACAACCTTTTCCTTAAGCACATTTTACTTCCCACAACAAACATGTTGCTTACACATTTATGATAAGATAAACTTTATTGACCCCATTAAAGTGTCCCAGCAGCAGAAAACAAGAACAGATGGATTAATAACATTAAAAACTTTCAAAAATTAGAATAATATATACATTATGAACCTGTACTTTATACATTTGAAGCATGAAAAAACTAAATATAAGGTAGTAAATACTATATACACCAACATCAATAGTAACAGTAAACTACAATGAGACAAATATCTCAAATAAAGTGGAGAGACAAAGAAATTGCAATAAAGAATTAAATAATGAAATTGGGTGGTGGGTAAAGTGCCTGGAGACAGCAGTTTAAAAACCAGTTGTTTAAATCTGATGAATCACTCTCACATACAAAAACTATTGAAACACTATTTAAACCCTCTGTTCAGCTGATTACATAGTCAGCATGCTCATTACGCAGTCAGCTCCTGGGACTGACCTCCAGAGGCATCCACCAAGTGTAGCTCACAGACGCAGTTCAGTGGTGAGATTTCTATCAGAGAACCAGACTGAGAGAATAAATAATGATGTAATGATCTTGATGACAAAACATTTACCTCAGTTGACTTAATCTCCACCTGAGAAAAACAATTAGGTCTACTCAAAAATGACGATATTACAGTCTTTAGGTATAATTATTAGGGTTAAAACCGTGAAGCGGTAGAACCCTACTGAGTTTGTGTTGGTTTATTTTTATTATTATTATTTGTCTGACGTGGCTCAAATTGCTGTGAGCTGGAATGAGCTAGAAACACGAAACTTGGCCCAGTAACTGGAAATGATGTGCATGTGCTTCCACAGAAATAGGAACACAACACAACACGTCCAGCTCAATGTGCTTTACAAAAAAGCCTCTGGGACCATTAAAGTCCGCCATGAGTTTTTGGCTAATTTGCATAATGTGAAAAACAGTACAATTTATATAACTATGAATTTTTACTCTATCGACGCAATTTTTCATACAGCATTGCGGGACTGAGATACACGTTTCTATTATAAATGAGCAAGATCGGTCGAAAAACATCCGCCATTAACCAAAAAGTCTTTGCAAAGGGCGGAGCTTATCACAAAATTGGCTTTAACTCATTAACGATTTGTCCAATCATCAATAATCTTGGGATATATCTTCAGGCCATGTTTGGGAATAGGCGTGCCAAAGCATTTTGAGCTCAACCCACAGAGGGCGCCCCAAATGCCAAAAAACTGTACCTCAAAACCCAAATTTGGTGTGCATGCTCTGGGGGCAAGTATTAACCAAAATCTGAAGTTTCATATTGATTGGTGCCAGTGGGCGTGGCCTGTCACATATTTGCCCATAACTCAAGGTGCCTTTGAACAATCCTGATTAAAATCACCAGAGACCCCCATCTCCTGAACATACACATCAAGTTACGTTCAAATCTGATGAAGGGGGGGACAAATGGCGGAACTTTGAATGCGCAAAAATTTAAATGCTGCAGGCTTTGTGAAGACGGAACAAGTGTGTGACTGATCTCACTCCTTTCGAAGAGAATCAAGCAAGCTGAAGTGACTTTGCCCGTTGCTGCCTGCGGCTTTAATTTTGGCCCATCAAGCTGCTTCCTTCCGTTGAGCGAAAAAAGGTTTGAACCCGCCCATTGCCGCCTGCGGCTATATTATTATTAATGTAATTCAAGTCAAAGTCAAAGTCAAAGGAACTTTGCAAAAAAAAAAAGGCACAAAATAAACATATGCCTCTGCAACTGGTGGAGAGGACAAAATAACTGTTTATCTCAAATGTTCATGTCCGAATCATGGCTGTATTAAAGAGAACTGAGAACTGTGAGAACAGAGGCATATTTATGGCATTTTGTCACCTCTTCGTTCAGACAGGAATGCAATTGAAAATGTATATACTGTGGTCATGGAAATGCTCTGACTAGCTCTATATCGCCCCCATGAGCACTGATGTTTGTTACCTCCACCAGTGTGTCAGAGCACACATTGAGCAGTATGTTCATCGGGATCGCACGCTTGTGCCTGCTGGGCCAGGGGTTGTCTTTTGCATTCTTGTACTTGCATGGACCATGTTTGTGCCCTTACTTTTCATCCCTCTTTTTCTCTCCTTTCCATGCCCGCTAAACACATGCTCACAGTCACATGGCCACAAAATCATTATTTATATGCTCTGTAACGCACACACACACACACACACACACACACACACACACACACACACACACACACATGTGCAATGACACATACAGCATGTGTGTGTGAGTGAGTGTGTATTGGAACATGTTAGTTAATAACCCTGGTCCCACTGTGCTGCAGACTGAATCCCAATCACATGTTAAGAAAGTCCCAGGAGTTTGCAGGTTCAATTCCTCATTCCAGCCTCTCATCTGCTTTGTCAGTCACTCTGAGTGTGTGTGTGTGTGTGAACTTGTACTTGCTACATAGTGAGGACTGAAACACGTTTTTTACCTACAGAGTGAGGACATTTTTGGAAAGTGAGGACATTTTGGCCAGTCCTCACAACTTCAAAGGGCTGTTTGGAGGTTAAGACTTGGTTTTAAGGATTACTGTAGGATAGAATTAGGTTATGGTTATGGCTAGGGTAAGAGTTAGGGTTAGGCATTTAGTTGTGATGGTTAAGGTTAGGGTAAGGGGATAGGGAATGCATTATGTCAATGATGGTCCTCACAAAGATAGAAGTACAAGGATGTGTGTGTGTGTGTGTGTGTGTGAAAGAGAGTGTTTAGATTACATTAGAGGTGCTGAAAGGCTGATTCTCTACTTGCTCACTTTCTGGGTCAGTGAAACAAAGAGGCAGAGAAATGAAAGTGGTTAATATTTAAAGGTGCATTCTTCAACATTAAAGTAACATCAAACAAATGTGATATATTCTTGATGATTAATCTGTATGTTATGGGCCTAAATAACTTGCTTGCCTGACTTTGGTCTCTTCAATCAGTACATGCACTAAGTAAATGGGTTACTGTCGGCTTTCTCCAGTAAGCTGATTTCTTAAACGTCATGTAAACGTTAAACCTGGTTTCTGTAATTGGGGGTAGGGGATTTCCCCAGGTAGATTTCTCCTTGGTCAGAGGTAACCAAGGTTCTGACTCTGGCTTTTTACTGGTGAAGCGTGTCCAGGACTTCAGACAGGGAAAGTATCGCTGTGACAGCAGTGCAGCAGGATCAAAGGAGAGATAATTACATACATTCTTGTATTCAAAATACTTCAGTGCAAAGTCAGATTAAAACTGAAACTAACACAAAGTTGCCTATAAATAAATCTAGCTAGCTACCACTGATAAATTTCAGCTGGCATAGTCGCCGATTAACCATGACAAGCCTGCTTTTGTCTACCTCTGTCTGAAATCAAGGACTCATTGTTTCAACAAGACTAAGAGTCCACATGTGAGACTGGTTAGGCATAGCAGTGTTTTGAGCAGAATGCTAAAGTCAACATGCTCACAATGACAATAACATGCTGATGCTAAGCAGGTATAATGTTTACCACGTTCACTATCTTAGTTTAGCGTGTTAGAATGCTAACATTTGCCAATTAGCACTGAATGACAAGTACAGCTGATGCTGAAGTAGTAAGTAAGTACTGGATACATTGAAATGTTGACCTGAGGGGAACGTGAATGTGTGCATCAAATTTCATGGCAATCCATCCAATAGCTGTTGAGATATTTCACTAAAAAACTAAAATTTCAATCTTGTGGTGGTGCTAGAAGAAAAGTCAGAGGATCACCAAAGTCAGTAGGATTCATCCTTTGGGGACCATAATTATATCTGTACAAAATTTCAGAGCAATTGATAATAGAACAGTCTGGACCAAAGTGGTTGACCGACCAACTGGCATTGCCATCCCTAGAGCCATGTCAAACAAACATCATCTCCATTATCACCACCTAGCCTATAACAAACTCCCTTTTTTTCCTTCCCTGAAACCAAATTAATATAACAATTACACATTTTTAAACAATCCCAGCAATTTGCCTCTCCCATTAAATAAAACCGCCTCCCTTCACCTTAATGATAAACAATGTATTTGCACTCTTGCTGCTACTATGCCTGCCTCAGTCTCCTGTTTCAACAGGAAACACATCACAGTGAGGAAGAGCTGTTTTATTAGGACTTAAAGCAAATTACTCATCTCATGTTTTAGTGTGATTTAAACACATTCCTCTTCATTGTAATTAGAGATGAGAAGAAATAAGGATGGAGAGAGTGACAGGAGAGTGATGTGGAGTAGAAAGGTGGAAAGTGGAGAGTGAAGGAGGAAGATGGAAGGTCAGAGGAAGGAGAAAAGACAGGTTGGTTGGAGATCAACAATACTGGGGGAAGAAAGGAGAAAAGGAGGAGACTAGAGGTTTGAGAAATAAAAATACAGAGCCATGTGGGGAAGGTACACCTCATCCTCAAAGACAAATCAATGTCACCTCTATATTTGCACGCCCACCGGGACACACACAGACAAACAGCTGCATGTATCACACGCTGGTGCAAAGCCGCTCACCTCGCATGGTTCGACACTCCATCAGACACAAACCCACACACAGAGAAAACTCAATTTACACATTTTCAGTAGCATTCTCTCTTTTCTTTCTGGTTTGTTTGTTCTCATTTGTGTGTGTGTATGTGTATGTGTTAATGCTTGCTTGTGATTATGATTATATAATAGTGCACATGTGGAGATGTTCCTGCTTCCTGTGTGCATTTGTGTAAATACAAATATCAGATGTGTCACTTGAGTCAGCATCAGTTGGGGCTGAAGACTACAAGTTTGAAAATGAAAAACATCTGGGGGTGTGGACTGAAGTGAGCTTACCAGACCCCTGTAGCCTGCTCTTCATCTCGGCTGCAGCCTAGCGGCTCAAGGCTACTTGCCGCTACTAGCATCCTGAACAAACCCAAATCTCTGACTAAACTGGCGGTGGTCGAGTTGCATTGTGGGTAATTTAGGTGCCAGGTGTTGACAAGGAAGAAGAATGTGTGGAATAAAAAAGACTATCTCTGGTTCTGCTGCTTCTGATACTTAAAAAAAAACATGTCTATTGTGAATCCGACAATGTTACCATGCTAAATCTATGGAGTACTCTTTTAATCAATGTTTTTAATATTATCAGTGAATCAGATGAAATGAATATGTGTAATGTGAAATAGTCGCTTATAGTAATGAAACCACAAATAATTATCAGCAACAAGTGTGTGTGCTCTTGTACTTCTGTCTTTGTAAGGACAAATTTGAGTTGTAGACTGTGAGACGGAGGTCATTTTTTCTCGTCCTAATTTATTTTTGAGGATGTTAGGTTAGAATTAGACACAGGTATATATATATATATATATATATATATATATATATATATATATATTCGTGTGTGTGTGTGAGATGGAAGTACGATACTGTCGTCCTACCCTGCCAATCAACAGATTGTGTGTGTTTTGTTGTTAAAATAACGAACAAAACATGAAAATTTCATAGGTTTCATACAACATATTTATGTTTGCATTATATTAATACAGTGGTGCATGAGTCCTTGAGACCAAACAGTGTGGACAAAGGATATATTATACAAGGAGTAGTTTGGTTTAAACTGAATTTCGTACATTTTGTTTTGTTCCCACTGATCTAAATTCTTTTATATTTATTGCTGCTAGTGGACACTGTTCAGAATCTGCTTCCAACAATAGATATGCAAGTGAGAGAAAACACAAAAAGGCCGCTGACAACATTGCAGATTAGCCAGAATCCTTCCAAATGACAAAAAAATTACAGAACTACAGAATGATTGTGCTGCAAATGGCATTTTTGTAATCCTTTTTCCTTTGTATTTCACAGTACTTACCTTTAATAGGATAAATGCCTGTTTTTTAATATCCAAATTAATATTTAAGAATTCTGACATTTTTTAATAAAAACTATTTTAAATTTTTTTACTGGGCTTTCTGATGTAATGGAGGAGATTTGTGCTTCCACTTTGTGTTTGTCTGTAGATAGATTTTCCCTGACTGACACACACACACACACACACACACACTACCTGTGGGCTACCTGGTGATCCATCATGTCATGGTTATATAACACCTTTATCTGTCCCCTCCCTATGTCTGCACATGAACACAGAAAGAGGAGCATAAATAAAGTAAAGCTCTCTGTGTTTCTTCGTCTCACGCATGCCTTCTTGTTAACACACACAGAAACACACACACACACACACACACACACACACACACACACTCACTGTGGTAGCTCTGTGGAGGTCTTTACCTCTGGCCGCTCAGCCTTCTGTCTCTTCCTGGATGGACCCCAGAGACACAGCAAGTGTGTGTGTGTATAGAGACACCATAACTGAGAAGCACAAGAATCCTGGCCAATGCATGATCTGGAAAGCGTACTCCACTGTCTGCTGGTCTTCAGAAAAATTAATGTTGTAATCAGTTGCATTCAAGTATTTCAAGTATTCAGTGTTCAGTAAATATCTGCAATAGCTGTGATAATGGAGGCTTCCCAGTTGTGGACATGGAGGCTTCCCATGAAGCTGATCGGGTTTAAACACCAGGCAACTCGACAGAAACTTAAGCTTCTCGCTTGTTTTACGTTGTTATTTTTTAAGTGGCACTTTCATCCCTTTTCTGCAGTTATTCCTTTTCAGGGTCACTGCGGCGGATTAGGGGTAGGCATTGAATCATGCTGTGGGACAGAGGCAGAGAAGTCTTCTGCGGAGGTCACTAGTGCAGCACAGTGCAAAAACCACATTCCCTGACAGGGAATCGAGCCCAGGCTGTGGCAGTGACAGCACCAAATCCTAGCCACTAGACCACCAGGAAGCCATGCCAATGGGGAAGTATCAAACAACTATCACAGTGTCCCAAAATTGACTTGTTAAACTAATGCTTGGAATCTCTATATAAGCAGCCATCTCATGTCATCTCACCCCAGCAATGCCTGTCTGGGAACTGAACCAGGGCCACAGCGGAGAGAGTGCCGAATCCTAGCCATGAGACCATCAGGGAGAAACAACATTAAAGAAGAATGACACAAAGCTGTATAAAACAATTATCTCAGTGACTGAAATCTCTTATAAACAACCAATTAATCTCATATTAAACTAGGTCTTCTGTGTAACACCAATGGCGTGACGACAAATGAGTTTCTGCTGTAAACCCTAAGAAGCACTGTCATATAATGTATGGTTTTTGAAAACTGGGAAAATGGAGGAGTAAAGACGAATAATAGTAAAGTGTTTAAAGGACAATACTGCAGAACTTGATTGTTAAGGGATTAACACATTCCCACAATGATCTGTCAATTTCTGAGTTGACAACTGAAGTGGTGAAGTTTTAAAAATGTTCCAAAACGTTTTCATTTATTAATTTGTGTTTCCCCAGCCAGAGTCAAAACTAAAATTAAAGTGACATAGATTTCTAAAATAAAAACAACATAAATGATGTGGTAAATAGGGTGCCGCGATTAGTCAATGTAATTGATGACATCAACGCTGAAAATGCATTGACATTAAACTACTTTATACCCTGTGCAAAGTTTCTTTGGCATACCACAGCAGCACCAGTGCTATGCACGAGCACCTGAACAAAAACACACAGGCGCTATTCTGGATGGTGTAACAACCGAAAGTGTTGTCTATTCATATGTAGGGAGAGCTTTTTAATATATTTTGTTCTTGTAGCTGTTTAATACACTCAAAAGCCAGTCATACACTCAAAAGTAATCTGAAATTCCATTGAATAAGTGTTTAAGAAAACATTTAGGTAAGAATCTGGGCTTATTTTACGTTGATTGACGTTGCCAGTGTGTGTGTGTGTCCGTGTGCGTTGGGCATGACGGGACATTTAGCTTACCGTATCTAATTATTTTATTTCTGCCATTATTTTAGGCACATTTCTTTGTGTAGGGATTGCCATAAAAACAATAGAAAACGTTTGAATACGTGTGATCAATATAATTAAAGGTGTATGTTTAAGGAACATAGGGAATGTTAAAGTACTAACACCACCACACTGTAAAAATACTCTGTTACAAGTAAAAGTCCTGCATTGAAAATGTTGCCTAAGTAAAAGTATGTGAGTAAAATAAGGAAATGTGAAGTAAAAGTACTCAAAGCAGTAAAATGTCCCCAGTGATGGTTATACTATTATATATTAGATTATTATTACCTATGCATTAATGTAAAAGCAGGACTTTACTGTTGTTGTTGGTTGAGATTGAGCTAATTTTGAACTATTTTGTATAGTACTACAACTACGAAACGTCATATTTTATAAAATATTCATATGTTTTGTGCATAAAAATCTTACTTTGTAAAGTAACTAGTAACTAAAGCTGTAGCTGTAACTTTAGCTGTAACTAAAGCTATAAACTAAAGATAAATGTAGTGAAGTAAAAAGTACAATATTTCCCTCTGAGATGTAGTGGAGTAAAAGTAAAAAGTGGCATGAAAAGAAAATTTAAAGTACAAGTACCTCAAATTTGTACTTAAGTACAGTACTTGAGTAAATGTACTTAGTTACATTCCACCACTGGAATATTACTATGCCTTCATTATTACATGATAAATAAATATGATGTATTTGTTTTTCTCCTCTCTTTCTCTCTTGCTCTCAGTAAAAGGCAAAGCCACATGAACGAATTCCTGCAAAAGAAGGATTGCTCACCACAGTTTGCAGCAGCTCTTACTGATAGTGTCGTCACCACGGTCATCAAAGACACGAGGTCTATGTCAGTGGTAGAAGATGAGGGTTTCCGTGCTATGGTTCCAGCCAAGCTACATTCTCCCTAAAAGAACATGCTTCACCAATACGATGGAGAAGAAATATGAGGACGAATTCCAAAAAGTCAAACTTGCTCTCTCCAGTTCCATGGTCTATTTAACAACAGATGCAGGACAAGCGTTGCTACAGAGGCATATTTGGGAATAAACCTGCCATTTCATTAACGACGACTGGGAGCTCACAAGCTATAGTTTGACTACTATGCCACTTGAAAAGCGACACACTGCAGTGAATATTGCATCCTGGATTGAAACAGCACTTGAGAAGTTTGGAATTCCTGCAAGTAAAATCAAGGCTGTGGTGCATGACAATGCAGCTAATGTAGTAGCAGCCCTCAAGTTGTTGGAAGACAGGCATGGGATATCTTCAGTCCGCTGTACTGGCCACACATTACAACTAGTGGTAAATCACGCACTGAAGAATCCACAAATTACCAAAGCAATTGGAGCTGCAAGGCGCTTGGTGGAACATTTTAAAAAGAGTGAACTTGCCAGCTCAAAGCTGAAAACAAAACAATGGGCATCCCTGAACACAAACTCATTCAGGAGGTTAGTGTGAGACGGAATAGCTCTTACCACATGATCAGCCACCTGCTAGAGCAGAGGCGGCCTGTTACAGCAACTCTGTCAGAAGTTACACAAAGAGCAAAGCATTACCTTGACCTCAAACCTGAAGAGTGGAGCCTGCTGGAGGAGCAAGAACAAGCTCTCAAGCCATTTGAGTGTTTATTTCACTCATTCACCTGTGGCACTACCATTAATAAAAATCGTCTTGCGTCCAGTAACGTTGTGTCTCAGTCAGTAATGTCTGATGTTACCGGTTCTGGGAAGAAACAGATTTATGGACTAAATTAATCTACAATCCACTGAGAAAAGACAGGAAGTGGCAACAAAACAGCTGGGACAAACTACGAAAACATGCAGGCAGCTTGCAGGCGTTTACTAAAAAGGTAAGCTAATATAATTTTATTAAGGCGTGGATATGGCTATAACCTTAACGTTACTTTCAGTCAGCTGTCTTTCGTGTTGCTATCGGAAGGAAGAATAAATTCCAGGATTGAAATCAACGGTCAACCATCTAAATCTTTCTATAGATGTTGGCTAAAAAAATATCACTGTCCAACATTTTAGCTTCTCTTCTCAAGCTAAACCCAGACAATAAACAGTATTTTAGTGAACAAATGATTGAGTCCAGCTTCTGAATGATCAGCTGCTCTGCAGTGGAGAGAACAGGTAGCTGCGGAAATGCTAATGCTAATGCTAGATGAGCAGGAAGGATGACAATTCAAACAGCCAGAGTTTGGAAATGATAACCATCCAGCTGAGGAGAGTCAGTCTGTTGTCTCACTGCAGAGCAGAGTCACATGGACACTGTGTGTGTGTGTGTGTGTGTGTGTGAACAGGTAAACAGTGCCTCTTCCACTAACCTTGCAATAGACAAAAACAACACTTGTAACCATGGTAACTATACACAACGAAGATGCTTAGAAATGCTTAGAAGACAAAAAAAATAAAAATGCATGGCAAAAATAAGACTAAAATTTCACTGACAAAAACTCGATTAGTCTTGAGTTTTTACTGACTAAAACTAACAAAAATGAAATCAATAATTTTTGGCTAAAGCTAATGGTCTTAAGACTAAAACTAAATCAAAATCAGGTGCCAAAATGAACACTGTGATGTAGGGAAACTAGGAAACTAAATAAGAAAAGAAATAGAAAAGAAGTGGGTGAGTCTGTGTGTGTATGTGTGTGAGAGAGAGATGTCCAAACAAAAAAGGTGATGAAGGAAATGAGAAAGAATAAGAGAACACTTAAGAATTGCTCTACTCTGCTTATAAAAGTTTCAATGTTAATACCCAGCGAGGCAGGATTATGATGGAATAACACACATTCAATTGCATAATCTCAGTGGACTACATGGCTGTGTGTGTGTGTGTGTGTGTGTGTGTGTGTGTGTGTGTGTGAGCTTAGAGTTGGGGTGATTTCAAAAATAACCGATTTGAACACTGACGAGACCCCTCCCTGTTACTTTTTCATCTCTCCTCTTCTGTCTAAGTGTCTATTTCCATCTGATTCTGTCAGTTTTTGTCTTGTTTTACAGCATGTCACTTTAAATATACGCCGTTAGGAAATGTCTCCATGTCCTCAGTCTGTTCCTTAATTATTTCTTTTCCATTTCCATTCACTCTCTCTTCCTCTCTGGGTGGTCTTGTCATCTCACATCAGTGTCAGCTGATCCTGACGTTAGTACTGCAACTTGCAGTTGCCTTGGCAACGCCCTGGTTTGGGCGGGCAGGCAGCCAAGCAGGCAGGCAGCATAGACGTGACCTTTATGCCCTATGCTGATCACACTGTCCAGGTCTAGGTTCAGCCAGGCTGAATTTTATATGGTACCTAAAGTAACTTGTGCTCTTCTCTATTACTCTCTCTAGGATGAAGAAAAATGTGGAAAAACTGACCAGTGTTGTTGAAGGCAGAAAGACATTCAAACAGACCGGTAGCTAGACAAACTACTTTTAAAAGTGCAATCTTACAAGTTTAGGATTTGGTTGGACTTGGATTTTGATCAAAGTCTGTTTACAGGTCTTGGGGCGTACTACTGCGTGTGAAAAAAATTGTATAAAGACTTCTATTTCTCCAGAGGGAGCTGCAGGAAATATGAAAAAGTGTTGTCACTTGAGTCAGTGTCGGCTGGGTCTGAAGACTACTAGTTTGGCAAAAAAATCTGGGGATGTGCATTTAGAAAAAAGCGAGCTTACCAGACCTCAGTAGCCCACTCCTCATCTCTGCTACACTAGCATAACACACTCCAATAGAACCGTTCAGCAGTTCAGTTGCATTGTAGGCAATGTAGGCACCAGGTTTTGACAAGGAAGAAGAATATGATGGGGGGGACACAGTGGGGAATGCTGGCGGGCGCCGGAATGGGCACCAGAACCGGAGGCCAGTTTGACGACAGTGGATGCTGTACCGAGGGGATTTACAGCGACCAGGACTCTGACTCCAGGGACGACGAAGACACGTCGGGTTCAGGCAGAGACAGGAGAGATGTCAAGCGGGAGAGGAGGGAGAGGGAGGTCGGGCATCAGAGAGGCAGTGACAGCGTGTAGAGAATATTTTTCACATCTAACTTGGTGAATTAGGATTTATTTCGACCAAAGCAGAGTTGGTGATTGTTGGGACAGTGGAAAGTGAGTTTTATTTTGTTTCTGTCGAGTTTGAATGATGTGTGTTTTATGATGAGTTAACAAGGCAGTTAAGCTGATCTTAGTTCTGTAAAAGAGAGAAACGTGAATTCAGAAGGTGTGTGAGTTTATTTTGTTTATGAGACTAAAAAATCTAAGAGAGCTTGTGTAACTCGCCGCTCGCACACATCTCCCAGCTCTTAAATCTCTTAAATTCTTACACATTGCACCTTTAAACCAAGTCATTTTTGTGCCTAAACCTTAACCATAGCGTTGTCACATCATAAAGTGGACTTTTTTTCCAACAGCGATTTGTAACGGTTTGTATTTTGATTTATGAGGCACAGACAAACATGTCGTCCTGTCAATAGTGGCGTCATATCAGAAAATGCTCTGAAGGGCATGAACAAATGATGTATTTTGTTGTTTCATTTGGCTTCAGGGGTGGCAGTCTTGTCTCTGAATGAATTCTGCGAAATCTGCCTGGAGGAGTTCTTAACCTACCTGAAGTAATACTGTGACATTTTCATATGTATAAATGTCAGTTTTGCTGCTCTCTACCTCCAGTTATTAAACAGAACAATGTTTTGACCTACTGTTCTCAGACCCTGGGATCATGTGTTTCTGATTTTGTGCAAAAATGTTGCTCCTGGGGCGCCCTGGTGGCTCGCCTGGTGGAGCGCGTGCCACGTGTCAGGGCTGGGTCCTTGCTGCAGCGGCCTGGGTTCGAGTCCGACCCTGGCTCTTTGCTGCGTGTCATCCCCTCTCTCTCCCGTGCCTTTCCTGTTTCTCTCTACTGTGACTGTCTCATAAAGCAGAAATGCCTAAAAAATTATCTTAAAGAAAAAAAAGAAAGCAATGTTGCTCCTGCTTTTGTTGTTGCCTTGCTGTAATGTCTGCAAATAGTTTTCTTATCAGTACAACTCCAGGAAAGGTTTGGCTTTATAGCCAGATGCAACAGTAAGAGTAACGGCCGAAATACATGGGACACGGATGTGACGCGTCACATATGCAGGGTTTTTTAACCTGCTACACGGACTCCATCTTTGTAGCGTTTGTTGCGTGCCAACGTGACTGTGTACATAATGAGTTTTGCCAATTGATAATGCAGTTGGTCATGCAAGGTTTGGAAGTGTAGGCTACATTAACTGGTACTGAATTAATTAACTGGATCGTTTTAACTACAGGATCATGGATACACATTGATTTGAAATATGAAATGTAAAAACGCCCACAAGGTTGCTCTGCTGCGTCACATTGCCTCTGGTATAATGAGGTATATATTTTAATAATTTTTACGCAGTTCTATGTAGTTTTTACCTGTTGGAGGGCCACGTAGCCGCGCGTGGAGAAAAGGAAATAGACCAGCCGCGTCAAAATAGAGATGAGCAGCGGCTTCTGTGGTCTGTGAAGCAGCTTCAGTTGATTATAATGGACGTGCTCTGCTGAGGGCATGCTGCTGCAGACGTGTCGCACCGCGTCCGTGCCCCAAGTATTGCGGACGTAACTGTTGAGCCATCATGGCTGAACATACGCCCACAAAAATCAAACTTAATCAACAAGACTCTCAGGACAAAGATGCCACATCACATTGTTTGATTGACAGATGATCTCTGGGAATTGTAGTACAGAAATACAACAACAATTTTCTCTTAGGCAGCAAAGATTTGGATTTTTGTGCCCTTTTGTGTGATAAATGTATGAAACACGGAAACTACAAAATATTTTCTAATGCTACCAACTGAAATCACATTTAATCATCCTTTAAGCAGTCAAAAATAATGTATTGTTCAAATGTTTTGTTAATAGTTTTGTATCATTAAAAACAAGAATTAAGGTCTCTGGGGAAATATCAGAAATACTCTTTTAGCTCTCAGGCATCTGGAGGGGCGTGTTGGTGTCTGTGTTTGATTGACAGCCCCGGCAGGGGAATGATAGACGAAGTAAACAAACTTGCACTGTAGCTTACAAGCCATGTCCAGACAGTGTGTTGTTAGCGGTACTGAAGAGTAAGGACCACACCAGCATCTAAATGGACCGAAGTGACACTTGCGGTTACGTTTACATGCGGTTTAATGTTCTGTAACTGAGCAGCTTATTAGCTATCTAGTCTGTAAACTGACGTTGGCAATTCAAAGAGCCTTACATAAAACATAAAAGGCATTAAAAAAATGTAAATGCAACATAAGGCAATATAAAATTAAAATATTAAATACAATTAAAATAAGATAAAAAGTTCAATAAAAATGAGATAAAAACAGGAGAGTAAAAGTAACAGTGCAGTGTAAGATATTAATCAAAAGCCTCAAATTAGATTTAATAAAAGGCAGCGAACAGGCATACAGAAAAGTCTTCCGCCTTGATTTAAAAGAACTGAGAGTTGCAGATAAAGATGTAGAAAAAGTTAAGAAATACATGTAGGCAGATAAATAACCACCATTGTGGGAAACTGCAGGGAAAACAATCAACAAATCAAACTCAGACAAAGAAACAAACAGACAAATAGAGACATGGATGAGATGTGATGGTAGGAATAAAGGTTAACAGACAGGAAATCAGATTCAGACAGGCAATAGGACGAAAAAAGTAGAAGGACAGTCAGGTAGACAAATAAACTGGTAATGAAACGCAAGCAGACAAGTAAAGATAGCTGATGAGAGCAGCAGGAAGACAAATGGAAATGCAAGGGGGGAGGATTACAGTCTGACAGAGGAGCAGATGGAGGAAAAAGGCAGGGAGGCAGAAAGACAGGCAGTGACACGAAAAAGGCGGAGACAGAGACTGAGGCAGGTACTTGTAGTAAAAGGTCAACGCTCCTGTGATAAGGCGTGCTTGGACAGCATGCTCACAGCGAGCGACCGAACGCTTGTCAACACGATACCAGTGCACTTCACTGGCCACAGTACACTCAGCAGAGCACACAAGGACGGAACTTCACAGTGTAAAGAGCCTTTTATAAAGCATCGGCAGGTTGCTGACTGAGTAACACAAACATGAACTGGGACCCCAAATAAGACAGCCATCATGCAGGAAGGCCAGTGAGTAGAAATGTTTACTGTCCCAGAGCAAAAAAGATTATAATATGTCTGCACAGGGTTGATAAGAGTGTTTATCACCAATTACAGGATTAATTTGCTGCTGATATTTCTGACTTTTACAAACTCTTTTTTTCTGGCCTGTATTTGCTAAATGGACAAAAAGTGAACACCAACTGAGGTTGACAGTGGAGGGAGGACAGTGGTAAATGATGCGAGATGCTTCATTGATTAAGCATTGTGCATCATAGCTTAATACTGAAGCAAAAATAAAGAAATGAATAAAAATCTGACTGACGAAGCAGGATCACTGTTGTAATATTTAGCAAGTGGAGGCTGAAGGCAGGGGGCAGCGAGGTAAAATGAGACTTTTAACATAAAATATCCTCTCAGCCAGAATACTTCCATCTATATTTAAAATTAAGTTTAAGGAATGCAACAGTGACAACTTGTTTCTGGGAAAACAAAATATTGCCTGACGTAGACTTTGAAGGTCGGAATGTTGCACTAATAAAAACTTGGGAGCGTGGAAATTTCACTGTGCAGACAGCCTCTCCTTTATCTTTAAAACAAAATATTGTAAAATCATAAAACGTCAAGCAGCTTGAACTCAGTTTATTACATTGTAATCATGAAAACACAGGTCTTTATGGTCTGGTTTCAGTGCAAAGTAATTCCTGTAATTCCTGATACACTTTATAGACCATTTTTAGCCACTGTAGCAGCATGGCTCTATGGATGGCAATGTCAGTCGGTTTAACACTGTGTCTGAAATATCTCAACTACTGTTGGATGCATTGCCGTGACACTCGTGGTCTCCAGAGGATGAACCCTGCTGACTTTGACGATACCCTGACTGATCCTCTAGCGCCACCAGCAGGTCAACATTTTCCCTCATCCTGGGAAATATCTTAACATCTAGCTGATGGATTGGCACAAACTTTTGTACAGGCAATTATGATTCCTAGATGATGAATCCTACTGACTTTGTTGATCCCCTGACTTTCCTCTAGCGCCACCATGAGGTTGACATTTGTCTGTTACTTTTTAAAGGGCTCAACAAGTGAACAACAATTGGATGAATTGCCATGGAATTTGGTACACACGTTCATGCCTCCCACAGGATGAATTGTCCCTTAACTTTTCATCTAGCGCCATCATCAGGTCAAAAATGTCATTTGTTCAGTAGTTTTGGTTCATGACTAAATACCTGCAGAACTGATAACGTTGCCATCAGCCTCTGCTGTGTCATGTTCAGGGCTAATGGGAAAGCATTAGCTAACACACTGATCCAAGATGGTGAACGTGGTAACATGCTGATGGTGAGCAGGTATAATGTTAATTTTGTCCTAGTGAGCATGTTCGCATGCTGATGTTAGCATTTAGCACAAAGCACCGCTTGCCTAAATACAGCCACTTGCATGGCTGTAGACTCTTAGTCTTGTTACACATTGGGTGGCACAGTGATAAGGTAGCTTTTCACTATACATTTCAGTTCTGTCTGCATATGTGTATTTGTATCGAACTGTTTTGCTTATGTTTGTGTGTGAGTGTGTGTGCGTGTGTGTGTGTGTGTGCCCCCTATGGCTTCTATCTATGGAAGCAGAAAGATGAATGGAGCCCTGTGAAGCACCATTGATTACACAGCCCATGTCCTCCCTCCTTCCCTCTCTGCTTCACAGAAAGTAAGACATAGAAGAACAGAAGGGAAAGAGTGCACAGCATGGAGACGAAGACACAGGGAGGAAGGAAAAAAGAGGTGAGAAAGAGGGAGGAATAAAAAACAGTTAAGAATAAATGGACAGAGAGAGAACAAAATCAGATGGAGACTCATAAATACAGGCAAGGATGAAATAATCTAAAGGAAAAAAATAATCTACAGAGAAGTGGTAGTCAACCGGTCGATAGCGATCAATCTGTCAATCTTTCCAAGTCAAGGGCAGAGTTATATTTTACCAGTCAGACCTGAATGCTCTCCTATTGCTGTATGGGGGCTGTATTTACTGTCTTTACTTGCTGCTAATTCAAAGCGATATCACTTCCTGCTGCTCTTCTTTCACAATAAAAACTTTCCAATGGTGAATCCCATGGAGGCTTTTATTGTGAAGCAGAAATATGAGATGCCGTCTGTCCCCAAGGTTAGTGCCAGTCGCCCTCGTCTGCTATAACTGTGTACGCAACGAGATATGAACATTTTGTGTTTTATTTTCCAGTGGATACATTTTAAAAATCAAAGGGAGGAAGGTAAAAAAAAGAAAAGAAAACAGAAACAGCCACAGTGAGCTGCTAGAGCAATCCACATTTCTGAGTGTTGTTGACATCTGTCACTCATTTAAGTCCAGTCAAGTTTCCATCTTTCCCGTGAAAACCACGTATCTCCAAAACATCAACTTTTCATGGGCTATGAAAAAAAAGCCCTGTTTTCAGCTTTGTCACAATGCATTTTACAACCAGTCCAATGCATTTTTAAATGGTTTATTTAACTTAAGAAGTAGGACAACACTTAATCTTCAGTTTTTTTTTTTTTTAGTAAAAATCAAAATTGAAAATTTTGTTATTGGGGATACATGGTTTTCATTGGACAGTGATGAAATGTTGTAATCCAGACCGACTCGGAGAGGCGCATGTGTCAAGGCACGAACCCCAACGTTTGTTTACACTCCACGGATATTTTATTTCCTCTGGCCACCTTGCAAAGTGTTACATCCACAGGCAGCCGCTCAAGTCACACAAATCTCCTGCTGTTTATATGTTGTGAACTTATTAACTAAATCTGTGACGGTCACTATGAGATTTCTGGTTTCACTGTGGGCATATAGAGCTCCAGTGGATGGGAGAAATATAATAATTAATACGCACATGTTTTTTTTCATGTAAACCTCTCATGGAGCTTACGTGAAAACATTTCTTCTCAATTTAATTTCTGATATCAGTCAGCCTGGTAAAGACAGTTTGTCCGCCTGCTGTGACAGTGGTATGGAAGTCGGAGTCAGTGTGAATTGAGTGGATGGATGTTTCAGTAGGGCTTAGGCTGCCGTCTTGTAGCTGACATGAATTTGGGGTTGAAGAGCTGCAGGTGACGGGCTCTGAGTGGTGGAATGCAACTATATTTACATAAGTAGCATACTGTATTTGTACTCTACCTCAATTTTGAGTTACTTGCACTTAACTTAAGCACTTCCATTTCATGCTGCTTTATACTTCTACTTCACTACATCTCAAAAGGAAATATTGTACTTTTTACTCCACTAAATTTATTTGACAGTTAATTTTATATTCAAAACCTATGACCAGTTTATAAAATATAATGAACTGTTTTAGATTTAGCTACCCAAATGTATGTAAATTATTAATGCATCAGTAATAATCATTAAATAACATATCATATATTAACAGAACACTGACCGGGGCCATTGTGCTGCATAATGACTTCGGTTTCTTTAATTAACTTTAATTACATTTTGATGACAACACTTCTGTTCTGTTACTGAAGTACAATTTTGAATGCAGGGCTTTTACTTGTAATGGGGTATTTTACATTGTGGTATTGCGACTTTTATTTAAGTAATGGATCTGAATACTAACCACTGCATGCTCGTAAGTCCAGGTTGTCTGAACCAGCACACCTTCAACATGTCATCGGGGTAAACAATGGCTTTTTACCCTTCCATCTTGTTGGGTGTTTATGTGCTTTAGTTTGGTCTACCAACCCTAAGGAAAAATGCGCCCGAGATCTGCTCCTTTTCTCATATATTGTAGTCATTCAGTCTTCTGGACTGGTTTTGGGAGGAGGTTAGGGTCTTGTCATATTTGTGGTTAAATGGTAAAATATTCTGCATCAAAAAAAAATATAGAGAAAGGCATCATTCAGCATTTGAACACCTCTCTCTCTCTCTCTCTCTGGGCTTTGATTCATATATTTCTGCTGGTGCTCTTTGCTTGGAAAAGGTTGGTGGACACCGTTATCGAGAGACACAAGGAGAGAGAGAGAGAGAGAGAGAGAGAGAGAGAGAGAGAGAGAGAGAGAGAGACATTGTAAACTTGTCCTGCACGCATTGCCTCCACTGTCCCCCAAGCCACACCCATATTCCCTCATCCACATTTTGATTGGTCGGGCTGCCAGCAACAGTCTGCTCTCCATCCCCTCTTTCCCCCTCCTGCCCCTCTCTCGCTCTCCTTCCCCCTCCTTTCCCCCTGCTCTCTCTCTCTCTCTCTCTCTCTCTCTCCCTCGCTCTCCATGCAGCTCGCCAGTGAATGAGTCCAGTCAGACACAAGCTGTTAAACAGTACAGCCTCTCTCTCTCTCTCTCTCTCTCTCCGTCTTTCTCTCTCTTCATCTCTCGCCCTCTCGCTGTCCTTTCCCGTCTCAGGAGCAGACAGTCAGTGGAGCATCGGCACGGGAACGGAGCGACACGGGACTGACGGAGGACAGAAGACGGCAAACCTCGCCGACAGCAACATAACATTAAGAACATTTACAGCAGCACATTAACTGCAATACAGTTCAAATCAAAGCAGAAAGCAACAGATTGCCCCCCAGTTGCAATTGTTGCTGCAACTGATGCTCTCTCGGCTAATCTGAGCTTGGAAACGAAGCAGACTTGCAACAGCTCCTGCAGCTGACATCTCCTGGGTTTTGAAAGTCAGTTTATCTGTGTGAAAGAAATGCTTTTGCTCTGTTAAAGCGCGAGGAAATCACGAGGCCGAAAAGCAACAGAAACGAAAAGCTTTGATTCAAAGCAACACGTTTCAAGCTGGGCGTCAACATCACCTCTACCACCAGCGTCTCCTCCCATCTTCCTTCCTTCACGAGATCTGGAGAAGACCAGGCATCCGAGCTGTGAATGCACAAGCAGGAGGAGGATGTTAGATTGACATGCAGAGTGCAGAGTTCAGGGAGTTTTGCTGTGAAACAATAAGAGCGAGATTTTTTTATCAGGTGAAGAAGCAGCAAAGATTCACAACCAGACAGCGACAAGTCCGTCAGACTGTCACCTGGACTTCTGAGGACAAAAAGGGATGAACAGGACGATGCATCTGCCCGAGAACGGAAGCAAAACTAGAATCCAAAAACTAGAGTAGAAATGACAGGAAGAGAGAGATTCAACTCCGCTACATACAGCCACAGATAGATGTTCAGTTAATCAAAGCATAAAGATATCGTTTATTAGGACACTTAACCATCATCAAAAGTGAGCAACCGACAGAGAAATCTCTTACTTCACAAGGATGATTTTGCACCACCGGAGCATGCATTTCGTCTAACATACAGAGAAAGAGCAACATCGAAATCTTTCTTTGATGTCAACTTCTGCTGCCACTTGCTGCGAGCAAGTTTCCGCACCGATTTAATTCGGTGTGAGCATCTTGGGGTTCTTGCTTGACTCTTCTTTCCGAGGTGAGGTGGATCTGCCGTGGGGGGCAGCTGACAGCCATCCAAGACGCCGCGAGCCGTACTCCGCGTGAAGAATGCCCAGCCGCGCTTGGCCAAGCCGGCCGACCCGGGCCCGACGGCGGGCCTCTACATGGAAAGATCGCAGAGCCGCATCAGCCTGTCAGCGTCCTTCGAGGCCCTCGCCATCTACTTCCCCTGCATGAACTCCTTTGATGAGGATGATGGGGGTGAGTGGGAGTGACACAGACACATACAACCACAATAAGATTGATGGAGCCATCACATTAAACATAGGACACAAGGCACATGTTATTTGCCACCTGTCTGCTGGAAACCTGATGTTTCCATCCAACACGTCAGGCAGTGTGTTATGTAAATCTGGCATGGCTCAGAGGACAGTCTCATTCAGTAAATTACCTTTCAGCATATGCATGTCCTGCAAAAACTATTGTATTTATCTTGGCTGATTTGTCCAATATCCAAAAATTCACATTTTTATTCATGTTATCTGTTAAATTGTTAAACGTTAGATCCAATGTGATCCCGTGGTTCGACTTAGCTCAAGACACATTGTTATATTCTGTATATTGTGCACAATATGTGTAAAAAATTATACTCACATTTGCTGAAACAGTTATCAGCTGACTGCAAATTAATTGTCAACAGTTATGATAGCTATGATTAATAGCTTAAGTCATTTATCAAGCACAAATACCAAACATTCTCTTGGTCCAGCTTCGCAAATGTGATGGTTTGCTGCTTTTCTCTGTTTTATGTCATTTGAAATGAATATGTTTGGTCTTTGGGCTGTTGGTTGGACAAAACAAAGAATTTTAAGATGTCAGGTTGGGCTCTGGGAAATTGTGATGGCCATTTTTCACTGTTCTGAAATTTTATAGAGTAAATGATTCATCTATTATTTGAACAGATAATAGACATATTACATTATAGTGAAAATCTTTGCCTGTTGGCAGTACATATGGGCTGATGGTTGAATGGCAGATGTCCACTTAGCCGATAATGGTGGCACTTGAATGAAAATGAAAATGAAATACATCAGTGCGTGTGTGACTCCAATATATACTGTATGTGTTGCATGCCATCATACAAAACTACAAGTGATTTTATCCTCTGAAATGTCACTTGAAAGCTCATTGAATAACAGACGGTCTATCAAAATCATAGTTTTAAGTGTTCATTTCACATTAATTATTTATAGTCTATGAAGTCGAATGAAAGGTGTGCGATTTGAAACAACAACATGTCTTCTGAGACAAAGCGACCTGCGCAGACTCTAACGTCTTGTCCACAGTGTGATACCTTTTGGTGGGTTTTGTCCAACTTCGTTGCTTTTCAGGCTACTCAACTATTTCCTTCAAAAGCATGTGTCATGTGTATGATTTAGCTTTGTCTTGTTTAAAATATATCGCAGATTTGATTGTATTTCCTCATCTCAGTGGCTTTAATCAGATAAGTCAAGTCAGTTCAAATTATAGTAAAATTAGACTAAGATTGATGTGTATTTTTTATGTGCTGTGTATGTGTGTGCGCACCTGTGCGGTTATGTCAGGTTTGCTATGATGAGATTGTCGGTAGGATCAAGTATTTCCTCAAATCTGATGCATCAGATGATGTAATTCATTTTGGTATTATTGCTACATTACTCCTGATTTCCTGTCATACTAATCCTGTCTGGGAAAACTGTAGTACTGGATTGTCTTTCCCATACAAACTGAAGTGAAGGATATAAGAGGTCTGTATGTATATAATAGTATCTTTGAAAAAATAAGTGTTATGTATGTACAAGTGTTAATGTATATAATAAGTGTTAAGTAGGTCACAGGATTCCTGCTTTAAAAAAAAAGACATGCAAGCAGAAAACACATTTAACGCAATGCTATGAAGCTTATCAACTGACATTTTCAAAATTTAGAAACAACACAAATTGCTAGAAAACAATAAAACAATTGATAACATTTTAATTTAAGTCCCCCTATTTAGCATCTATAAGTAGTATACAAACATTTCATAAATGGTTTATTGAACACTATAATGTAGTTGTACGCAGCTATAAGATCGTTTTAAGTGCTTATTAATGTACAATATTTGTCTAAAAATATAACTTCTCTATCAAGCCACACAGTGTTAGACAACTGATGGCTGTAGCTAGCTAACATAACCCATTACAGTGACAAATGCAGCTAGTAGAGGTAATAACGCTAACCTGGACTCACCAATAAGTTTGTTCTCGCAAGTGGTTAAAAATGAGCTGATTCCTACAGTATGCCTTACCTTCAGGAGTCTAACTTTTCACCTTGCTGCAGTGATGTAGAAGTGTACTGCAGGGTGTGTCAGTACACTGTGACATCACTGTCGGGTGCGGTTACAGGTGTAGCAGTTCACTTCAGACCACACGATGGACAGCCACAGGGGAACGTAACCGACTGTGCACACTGACTTATATAAGACATCATGTAAATGAAACTATGAGACAACTGTCGGTCAGAGGCTAGTGCAACACAGGCGTGCGAGGAGGGGGAGCGCAAAAGAACAACTAACATGGCCACCTAGGCTGGATTACAAACTGTGGAATGCAGGCAACTTCCGCAGGGGCCCCAAAAGCATGTTCACTATCGTCTATTGATTCTGGTCATTTGATTAATTAATAGAGTTTGGATTATTAGCTAAGTTTGCGGACAAAATCTAGCTTTAAGAGTGATATCATTTCAATTGATATTGAAAATTGTGTTTAATCAAATTACCACAAACTATCACAAACTAAGTATTATTGCAGCATAGAAGTACTGACACTGGACTTTGGAGGCGACAGGGGACATACACATTGCACAGAGAGCGGTAGGTGGGAGGTTGGACCAACAGAACATTTTAGTGCCACCGAACAGGTAAACTCGGGCATGGCTACCAGAGGTAGTTAGGAAATCTTCATCCTTAATGATATTTTTTACCGTGATTTTAAGAGCTTAAGTGCTGCTGTTGCATCATCAACATTTTCAAAATAACGATATAAATAAACATGAGAGAACAAACGGCCGCATCACGGTCAGCAGTATCTCATGGGATTTTTTTTCACACAGTTGGAAAATGTTGGAACAGCTAGGACATGACCAAATAGTCTGCTTGGCTGAAACCACCTGTAATTATTTACATAGCAAATCACAGAGACTTGCAGCAGCTCCGTCTAACCAAACCATTCGCTCAAAGCTCTGAGAGGGCAGCTCATTTTTAGAAATATCTTGCACACCGCTTACACCTGCTGCTTCTCAGCAACACACACAATTGTTGGCAACTAATCACCTTTGTGCAGATTCTCAATGAGACACAAAGCTGGAAAAAGGAAGCATTTGAGAAGAAAACACTGGAAATGATTGTGATCTGTTTTTCAGACAACAGAATTGACAAAATGACGCATGTTAACAGATTATTTGTCCTGAACTCTCATAGGGGCGCAGGGCCTCTAATGATCACAGATAACACTGCTGTGCACAGGACCAAAATCACCTTTAATTACCTTGGTGAAAGTCGATATCTTACTTGTGCCAGCAAGCAAGCTAATCCCCAAAAACACTGTGGACTTCAGGGTTAAGGTGCTCCTAAACCACAGGTCAACAGGTCCATAATAGTAGTTTTATACGAGTTGTCCGTTCTGCGCTCCGGTGGCCTGGTAGTTAAGGCGACGACCGTGATCGACCTGGTTCGCATCTGGCCGGGGACCTTTGATGCATGTCATTCCCCATCTCTCTCTTCCCTCATTTCCTGTCCTTTCTACTGCTCGTATGTAATAGAGGCATAAAATGTCCCCAGAAGTGTAGTGATTATCTTAATACATGTGTTATTATTATTATTATTATTGTTATTATTATTATTATTCATGGATGTTGGCAGCTAGCGGAGCTCACTGGTCCTATAAGGCCTGATACCATGGATGTATAATAAGAACTGGATACGGCACTGCTGCTCAGCCTTGGAGCCAATTTTTCCCAGTGGCCACTCGCAGTATTGCAATGAAAAAGTCCCCTGCAGCCTGCCCTAATGCTCACGTTTTCAGGGTTGTTGTGCTGGTAGAGTCGAGTCATTGTCGAGGTCACCGTTAATTGCCGCCCTGACCTCCTGACATAATCTTGGATGTTGGTATTGTTATCAAACATATGTGTTTCTTTTCTAATGGGTCTTGCAGGTATTATATATTAGTATCGATATGAATACAATTTGAGATGTCCTGTGATGAAATGTCATCTAGGATGCATGTAACCTACCTCCAAATGTCCACTGGGAGTGCTTCAGAAGCAGAGCGTCTGTTATTTAGCAGCCACATTTTATAATATTGTTTGGCGTCATTTAGATGCTATGTGGATGCACTTACTATAACAGCAGTAAAATCATCTCTCTGGCTCCTCTCTCTTTTACCTTCTCTCTCTCTCTTGCTACTTACAAAAAAGGACAACTATGTGACACAACTCTTGTGTCACATATGTGTTAGTGACAAATGTGTATTATATTATATGTTACATGAATTGTACTTGAGGTGATCACTCCTCTGACTTTCTGTGTAGATCATCAGGTCAAAACTTTATTTTGTCCAATGACTAAACAAAGATGGTGAACATGGTAAACATTATACCTGCTAATTGTCATGTGAGCGTGTTAAAATGCTGATGTTAGCATTTTACTCAAAGCACCACTGTTCCAAAGCACAGCCTCAAAGAGCCGATAACATGGCTGTAGACTCTTAGGCTTATTAAAAGGGACATCATGCGTTCTTTACATAGTTTGATTATTTCCTGTGATTTCTCTTTCACTATTTTCATTTTAAGATTCACCTCACAATGACACCTTAAAATGGTAAGTAAAATGAGTACTGAGTAGAGGAATCTGAGAAAATAATCAGAATTACAAAGTGTTGGGTATCATATAGCATATCTATATATTTAACACATTTCCTGGAAAATTGGATCCCAATGAGGTTAGGGCATCTTAGGGAAAACCACACAGGACGCACACACATAAATATTTAATTCACACTGTCACCTGCTTCCAAGGTGTGTGTGTTTACTGACGCCAACCAACAACAGTCTGATGAAGGGCGGCATGCTGGGAACATCACCTGTATGAAGGTGTGAATCTTTTTTTTTTCCATATATTGGTGTGAGCATTACACAGGAATGCTCAGGCTCTCTCAAACACACACCTGTATGAGCACTCATGCATTCACAAATATAGGTCTTCCCATGCCTAGACACACACATTTACACACTTTTATGATTGTGGGTGCACATGTACCCACACAAATACACAAGTCTCTAGACACACACACACAGTTATGAAAGCAGTGTGTGAGGAAATCAGAGCGGAGCGGCAGGCCGTGGTTTGTGGTTCTCAGTCTAATTAAATGCTAATATGGCTGCTGATTGTGGCTGACTGCAGCTAAATAGAGGCCTGATTGCAGGTTAATTCTCTCTCTCGCCATTTTTGTCCCAATGTCTCTCTGTCAAGCTTTCTCTCTCTCTCAGCCCCCCTTTTCACTCTGTGGTTTACAAATCCTGTTTGCAGGTTAACTCTGCCTTTCCACCTTAAATTGTCTTTTAATCGCCTCCCCTCTTGTTTTCTCTCAGTTTTAATTTTTTTATTTTTCCACTCTCACTTGAGTTCAGTTTAATTCAAATATGTTTCACTGACAGGACAGGAAGGAAGTCTGTTCTCACAGCAGCAGAGCATCAAGTGAAGTAATAAAAGGTAGAGCACTTCTCTTGCCTGAAAAACCCGAACTGTTGTTTATGTATGTTTAGTGTTTGTACTTTGGAATTGAATTTAGCAGCTGATGTTAAAGAGCTGGACATCTAATATTCCCACTATGTAGTTATGAGTTATCTTAGTGTTAGAAAATCCAAAGGGGCTGTGATGGTGTGGGCATTTTGCTACAGGTACAGGTGAGATGATGAAATACGATCCAGGAAGTCCCGCTTGAGTAATAGATTCATGAGTTTGAAAGCTTATCAGACACCTAAACACTGCTCAGTGGTTTATAATAATAAGAGAGGAAAGTTATCATGGTGACAATTATTTTATCCTCTGTCTGGACAATCACAAGGTTAACAGTAGAGGTGTGTGCTTGGTATTGGCCAAAACAGTGCGTTGTGTTGTGATAAAAGTTGAGCCAGTTGTTTTGCAGAATGACCCTGTGTTATTTAGCTGGAG
This sequence comes from Siniperca chuatsi, assembly GCF_020085105.1. Classification (NCBI taxonomy): domain Eukaryota; kingdom Metazoa; phylum Chordata; class Actinopteri; order Centrarchiformes; family Sinipercidae; genus Siniperca; species Siniperca chuatsi. Next base: position 4,989,694 of record NC_058043.1, on the reverse strand, counting down.
GCCTCAGTGTGCAATGAATGAGGAAGCTGTGAATTTTGACGCAGTGCTGTTGTTGGTCTGAATGTGGCCCAGTGGCACAAATCTACAAGAGCATAGCAGGTGTTGGGGGACATTTTTTTTAATGAATCATACATTACAATCATCCATTTACTAAATCTTCTACAAAATCCGATCAGCTGAGTGCCATCAAATCTGTCTTTAATTTTCAGTCTTGCTAAGTGACAGATAGATCGACATAACCCTTCAATTTCAACTTCATTATGTTGACAGATAAGTTTTAATCAGTAATATAGCGAGTAATTGTGGTCTATACAGTCAATTGCTACTTTTTTTAGGTACACAATAAAATCATACCCCAATGCAAGTTATAACGTTGCTGCGAAACAAATGGGGTGGACAAAATATGGACAGGCATTCAGCGTCTGACATTAAGATATACTAGAAAATAAGAACTAAAGAACTAGAAACAAAATTATGAACAAAATCTTTTCAGAAAGCAGACATGATAAAAACAAAATGTTTCAAAGACACCCAAAAATGAAATCACATCATGAAAAACAAGTTCAACATGCAAATATCAATAAAGCAGAAGGTAGATTACAAAAACAAAAGTTTGGCCTTTGCTTTAAAGTCAGAAAGATTTGTCTTCTTAATTATTAGACTGCATTACTTTCAGCCAGGTGGAACTAATAAACTAGCTCAAATTCAGTAATCATTTTGATGGTGTTGCCTGAGTGAATAGCAATTAATTTACATTGTAAACATTTATGTCCACCTAAAAAAGGTAAGTAACCTTTAAATCAAAAGGTAGGTGAGGTGAGTTTAGGTGATTTTACTCTTTACTGTCTCCTTGGTAGAATAAATCCCAAATTCTCCTCACATCTCTCTCTCTCTCTCTCTCTTTGACCAGAATTACAGTTTGCTGTTTTTCCTCTTTGTCTCCCCAGATGATCAGCAGACAGAACAATTACTTGCACACACACACACGCACACACACACACTCACACACACACACACACACACACATACACACACACACACACACACACACACACTCACACACACACACACACACACACACACACACGTTATCTACATGTGTTATCTATCAGCTCAGGTGTCAGATTTCACCGCTCTTGGTGACAGACTGACAGCTGAGCGGATTCTCCTGCATTCCAGAGTAAATGTAAAACATGAAAAATTAAATGTTTACTCAGCCAGTCATCGATCCGTCCATCTCATCACCTGTCTGACATAAACCAACGTCCATTCGCCTTACAGTTTTTTTTACCAATGCTTAGACACAATTTCTGAAACTATGGCTCATTTTGTCAAAACTTAGCACACAAAACCCAAAGGCACACACACAACATGCAAAACATCACACACTTATGGAAAAAACAAACACTTCATCCAAAACTATTTTAACTCATGTAAAAACTGAATTTTTGCATCAAAACTCTACACACAAATATCAAATGAATTGCTCTTTCTACACACCAACTACACACTGATGTGATAAATGGAAAATAGTACTATCATGTGTCTTTTGTATTTTCAAATACAAGGGGAATGGTTTTTTTACATACTGTATTTTTTTTGCATAAACAGTAACACATGTTGTATACAGTAGAAGACAACAAAAATAGGCGTGTTACTGTGAACTGCTGTAAATATAAATGGTACTATACAGTATTACAGTAGCACAGTACAGTTCTGTCCTCGTCCTCGTCCTCGTCCTCGTCCTTGTCCTCTTCCTCTTCCTCTTCCTCCTCCTCTTCCTCTCTCTCCAACATTGGCCTTCATTGTTGTCCAAACCAAGACTTCTAACCTGTGGCCTATTTATAGTGCTCAAGCTGAGCGCTGAAGTGAACAAATTAGTGTTTTCACCTGTGAGGACTGGGTTTGGCAGTGTCTTCTAAAAGAAACACAGGGATTTAAGTTTTGAATGGTGTGTCTGATGTAGAAAACTGTGTTTAGTGTTTTGCAAAAAGTTTTAGAATTGCTTAAGGTTTAGCATACCAGGTCAATAGATAGGCTACATGAGTTAGTGGTTTCAGTAATTGTGCCACAAATACCAATATTTGTGTCTTAGCAATCGCAAAAAACTGTAAAGGAGAAATTCCCTGAAAAGTCACCATGTTTACAGTAATGTAGTGAATTCAAGAAGTTACTCACTGTCCCTCAAATGTTCTCGTCTTCTACTGCAGGTAGTAATTTCCTACATTTCCCAGAAGGCTTCTTGAAACCCCCAGACAGTTGGCATTTACTTATTGCTTTCAGCTGTGGTTTTTACATGATAGTGGAGAAAGGGATTTGAATAAAATAGTCAGAGGTTTTCCAGTTCAGCAATATGATTCGTGGGTGTAGAAATTGAACTTTGTGTCTCTTCTATGATGGATTTCGTCCTGTATGATTTATAAATGTTGGTGCAAAATAACAACTCTAAAGAGAAGTGTTTACCATCTCTGATTTATGATGCCGGTGGTGGAATAAGTACAGTAAAAACACTAATACTAGAATTGAATTTTACTCCAAAAACAAGTTCAAAATGTTACTTATGCTCATTTCATACAGCAGAAGCAATAAGACACAGTGTTTATATGAGACAGATGACTCACATCACTGGTAAACTATAGTATCCTATTCACCAAAGCTGGGCAGTGCCCAACTCACAGAGCTGGCTGCTGGCATAGGCAGTATAGACAAATGCTAAGGGTGCCATGCTACTGTAGGATTGTATGTACAGTGCGTTATACAATTCATGTATAATATTCAAGTATTTTCATTCAAAATTGTACCTAGTAAATGTTTTTATATAGTTACTTGTAATATATTAACTGTAGTTCTTGTACTTTACACTTTTGTACACTACAACCATGTTATTGATAACGACTAAACTACTACAAACTACTGTGCGCTGACGAAAATGGCCAGAGAAAGCAAAGGTACATTGCCAAAAGCCATTTTTTTTTAAAAGAATAATGTGTAAGTGTTTTAGGGAGGATTTTATTCCTTCTCAGGCTTGTTCTTGTTCATTCTGAACTTCCCATCATTAATCAGATGGAGAAAAAAAATCTCTAATATAGAAACTGAACAGGCACTGCTGCTGCTGCTCAGGGAGACTAATTGAGTCTATATTTCTTTGTGTGAGAGTGTGTGCTGCTGTAATTCTCTGCTGGTAGGGACCAAATGTTCTCACAAGAAGAGAAAAAATGAAGAAAATCTTCCAAAGTGAAGGTTTTTTTGGCTCCTCATTTCCTTAAGTGGCTAATTTAGGACAAAATCTTGGCTTTATGGTGAAGATTAGAACTAGGATTACATTTAGATTGAAGGTAAGGTTATACTTCATAGGTTTATGTTATGCTTGTTTCTGAGTGTACTTCTGTGTGCATGATACAGCCATTAGAGAGACTGTCCTGAAAGGTTTAAACTCTGCAGAAGCCATGTTTCCCTCACAAGACTACTCTTTAGTTAAAGAACTTATGAATGAGAGTGTCAGCTAAATGTGTATGAAATATGAGCATGCATCAGGTATTATGGCGCCATAATAGCAGCTAAGGTAATGAGATGTCACTTACTGTGGGAGGATCTGGAACATTAGCCTTCAACAAATCAGAGGACTAATGGGAAAAGAGTGAAGGGAAGGAAGCGAGGATGAGAGGAAAGCAAACAGAGAGAGTGAGAGAGACAGGAAGATGGAGGGACATATGTAAGCAGAGTTGGGACTGATAGATAGATGTTGGAGCAGAGGTGGAGGAAGTAAAGAAAGCAAGGAGGATGACACAAAGGAGAGGGGGATGAGTGGAAAGAGGCAGGTCGGAATAGATATGGAGAGAAGAAAGCAGCATCAATCATACATCAAATAGGGGTCACATGCATGGAGGTGGAGATGGAAGGACAGAAAGGAAGGAGAGAAAAGTGATAGAGGTGAAAGAACAGCATGGGGAGAGAGGGAGGAGGTGAGAATTGAAAAATTAAAATGGCTCAGTAGGTCTCTTTTCCCCTCCTGGCTAGTTACCCTTGTCTTTTATCCTCTCTTCCTTCCTCTTGCATCTCACCTCTTTTTCCTTCCTCTCCTTCCATTCATTGTATCATCACTCCATCTCTCTGTCTACATCCCTGTTGTCAAGTCACATGGAGGCCAAGCACGAGAAAGACGAAAGGAAAGACGAAGGAAAGACACATAAAAAATAGGTTTCCAAGTCGTAAATCTTAGAACTTCATGAAGTTGTGTTTTAATGAAAGATTTTTAATGAAAGAAATGTAGTGAAAATATTTCTACCTGCAGGAGGAATGTAGCAGAAAGATGTATGGAGCCGATGTCAAAGATATGAGATATGGAGGAGAAAGAACGGAGCAGAAAGAGGGGAGAGGAGGAGAGAGGTCTCTGGTGTGCTTCTGAGCTTGAGAGATGACCCAGAAAAGTCAGGAGTACAAAATGGACTGCCTGGAAAGGAGGTCTATTCTACAGGGAGGACGGAGAGTCAGAGAGGGGAGGAGGAGGTAAAGGCTGCAGGTGTTCATTTGTTATACTGAGCAATATGGGAGCAGGGAAGGTGTTCTTCAGTGTGTTGTAGTCTGATGCAGGAATAATGACTGTGGTTGTTGTTTCAATGCAGTGTTTCTCACCAGGAAGTAAAAAAGCGGCACCAAGCAGCAGTACACATCAGCAGCACTACATGTTTGGGAGAGGTCTGAGAAATTAGAATTCCATTACCATGGTTGTATAATGTAATATGACATCAGACAGTATGCTCATCTTTACCAAATGAAGAACTAAAGTGCTGTGAGAGGACAAAGATTTAATGTTGGCAAGTTCAGGACCAAACCCTGCTCACTGGTGTGTAGGAGACAGTTTGAATTGGCCGTTCAGACTGAACTCAAAGCACACTTTTTGCTTTATTTGTGTATAATTGACTGCTGGATTGTTTTTGCAGTGTGTTAATTCGATCTTCGCATGTCGAAAATGTTGGACCCGATCCAAAACGGACCCATGGAAAACCTACCCAAACCATAAATAAATATAATAATAATATAAATTAATTTTCCAACAAAAGTGATCCAATACGTAAGGGACCCAAGGACAGTCAGAGCCGATCAGAACAGAGCTGAGAATAACTAGACCTGACCCAAGATATGGTGGACTTGAAAACAAACCCTAATAAAGAGCAGCAATACGTGTCGTTTTTCCTGCACTTTACTGGTCTCGCTCTGTCTCAAAAAACAGATTTTCACTCCTGTGATGAAGATGCTGCCCGAGAACACATGGAGATCCAAATACAGGTGCAGAGCAGACACTAGGGAGAGATGGAGGCAAGGAGTGAAGAGAGGGTTTGTGGAGGAGGATGCGAGGAGGTAAAGAGGCATGAAATGAAGAATGGTCAGAAGACATGAAAGAAGTGGAGGTCTGAATGATGCACTTCTAACAGGCCCGACTGTCCTGACAGGCTACATTGTGCCAGACTGAGAGCAGGAAGTCAACTTGTCATGTGGGCCTGAAGTGGAGACAAAGCCACACGAGACGAGCTCTACGATGCTTCTTCAAACATACCATTACATAATGAATGAGTGTGTGATTTCATTCTTAATGCCACAGCCGGTTAACAGCCGTGCTTTGTGTGGTGGTGACAGGAAATCACTGAGAGGCAATTTAAACGTGTTGATCCGCCGAGCTTTGACAGCCACCTCCCATTGTCTCTGATGACAGGTTAAATCCTCCCTTCCTGCTCCGCCAGCTTGTAAATTGTTCTGATACAAGTGTCTGTTAGTAATGAAATAGAAATATTAGTTAAAAGCAGGGAAAAAGACCCAAAAAAAGGCCTGTTTTGTTTTTCTCATATCTTCTTTCCACTTTGACCGTTACTCTCCTCTTCTCCCTCTGGCTCTTTTTGTATCTCCCTCTAATTCTTCCTCCACATCTGTTCTCTCCTTTCTAATCAGCTCTTTTTCCTCTTCTTTCCTTCTGCCCTGTCTTCCTTTCCTCTCGAACAGATCTTCACACCTGTTTATTTTTCTCTCTTCCCTATTCCATTTTACTGCTCCTCTTTCTTTCTCTTTCTTTTTTCTCAACTCCTCTTCTATGTCTCCTCTCCTCTTGTCATTCATCTTTTCCTCAGCCTCTCCTACTGTGCCTCTCCTCTTGAGTCTTCCACCCCTCATCGCCTCTAATTTTCTGCCTTCTCCTTCACCGTCTGTTCTCTCTTCTCTTCAGCTCTCTTCTTCTTCTGCCATGACCTGCCTCTTTGGGAAATAAGTTTATTTGCTTTCTGGTGAAGAGTCAGAAGAAGATGGATACCACTCTCTATCTGTCCATTAAATGTAAGGCTACAGCCAGAAGATGGTTGATAGTGAGCTTTAGAGGTGCTGGTAGCGGATTTTGTTACCTTTGGACAGAACCAGGCTAGCTGTTTCCCCCAGTTTCCAGTCTTTGTGCTAAGCTAAGCTATCTTGCTGTTGGCTGTAGCTGTCTATATAATGGAGACATTTGAGAATGGTATTGATCTTCTTATCTAACTCTCCGCCAGAAAATGAGTAAGTGTATTTCCCAAAAATTTGAACCTTTGCTTTAACTAAGTGTTGAGTGAAGTGAGTCCTGTGCTCTGTACGCCCAATCACCAGCCTTAAACGCCTTCCTATGACATTTGTGTAGTATAAAGATGTGTCATACTTCCTTCCAGTATATAAATGTAAGAGATAGGGTTGAAATCCAGACACTGTGAACACACTTATTGGTGTAAAATTTGAGTTTCCCACATATGCATATGGTTTTTGATGCACTAATTTGTGCTCAAAGCCGTGACAGCATCAAAAACCATGCATAATAGCGCATAAGCTCACCTTTCCCCCACCTCCTGTTTCACTGGTGCAGTGCTGCTAAATCAAAGAGAGTGAATACACATCTCTCAACTTTAATGTTTGTTTAGGATTCCTATTTCATGACAGAGCTAAGATAAACATCATTTAAAGTGAATCTTTAATGTGTCACCTCTCTCAGCGTAATACCACTCGTGTTCCTCTCTTTGGTGTCATGTTGCTAATTAGATTAAGTCATAAATATAGAAAAGCTTGAATCAAATTAAGTTTGTGTAATTATCTGATGTGAAAATCAGGTCTTACTGTATTAATTTATCTAATTGAATCTAATACTGTTACAGTTTGCTCACATCACACTTCTGATACTTTTTGATGGACCTCAAGTTAGAGAATCATCAGATGTTTATTCTCTTTGCTACAGTGTTGCAAAATAATTTAATGTGAAGGTGCACATCAGCTCTAATTTAATTTTCTGTGTAATTTCTTGATGTGATTATCATGTAGAAAAGTGCTTTAGCACTTGCATTGGAGTTACAAGATCTCTAATGACACCTGCATGCTGCAGATAACATTTCCCTTAGCTTCAGTATGTTAATTAAATGAATGTGAGGACATACAGAATTGCTGTAAAGGTATTTTTATGGTGAGGCATAAAGCTGTACTGACTGAACCGAGGCGTGAGCAGTAAAAGAGGCACTTTTCTCCACATGCAGCACTTTATAGCTGACGGCTGCCTCGTCCAGTCATTATCAAGATGCTGTTTGTTGCTCACTGTGCTTATGAGTATTTGGGGGGCGTTCGAGAGCACAAGATTTGCCATTGTTACTTTGTTTACTTGTTTAAAGATACACTTACTGATTTTGTTTTTGTTCTCGATAGTGTCATCACAATTTCTCTCAGCTAAATTGACATTTTTTAAATTAATATTACAAACAGTTCACAGTTTAGTTTCGGTGATTCGGCAGTGCATGGTCTCTGTGTGTATAACTGAAGAGATTGGTTTCCAAAGTAAGTCTTATGAATTTTAGAAAGAAGTTGTTTGTATTTACCATCCACCAAGAATCACCAAGTTTTACAATCAAGACATAATGGGTCTTATTTTCATGTCATGTCAATCATTTTGTCAGAATAGGTGTTGACGTCTCTTTTTAATCCAATCCATGTATATATCTTTCACGCTGCAACCATTTTTTGGACTCTGAAATAGGAGTCAGAAAGGACTCAAATAGACAAAATGACTTGATAAAATTAGATTTTTGGTGGTGTGGGGGAAAAAAGTGCTACAAACTTTACATCAATGTGTTCCACAAAAACACGAGACTGCCCTCCCACAAAAAAAAAAATGACGGCAAATCATTAAAAACAACATTTGTTTTCATTGAAGTGACAAAGGCCTCTAGTGGCTGTGTTAGGACTTGCCGTCGGGTGCAAAGGAGGAAGCCAGGTGATGTTATTATAGAGCCCCAAAGTCAGCGTAGGGAGGATGTTGGGGTGGATGGATGGGTCAGCAAAACGTGGGACTTTAACACGGGAGACCAATGTTCATTTCCTGTTTCCTACCAACAGTGAACATTAGTTTCTTTTAACCATGACCATTGTCGTTCCTTAACCTTAACCAACTGGTTATTATTGCAACCATGACAATGAAGCACCTCTTACCTTAATAAAGTTGTCATTTTAACTCAAAACATGATCCTTCCTTAAACCTAACCAAGTTGTTTTTGTGCTTAAACCTTACCTAAACTGTAGCGTTGTCATATCATAAAACAGATGTAGTTTTCTGACAGTGATTTGTAATGGTTTTAGAAAGCATGATTTTCATTTATTGTTTGCACCTTGTCACAGTTCCACATGTGAACCTCACACCTTTCAACAAAGTGTTTGCTCTAACTTTAGTAAAAGCCATGATTCATCAGAGTGTCCCCTATCTCCAGACTCTTCCAGTGGAGCACATGGTAAATTATCAAGAATCACAGCCAAAGCAACACAACGTGTTGTCATCTGATACAATAAAAATTTCAAACCGTAACAGCTGTTAGGCCGTCAGAGTGTATAAAGCACTCAGAGGGAGGGTGGATAAGGTGGTTCAACTAAATAAACTTTGAAAATAACTTCAGAGATGGTTATTGCTTGTGAAAAAGAAAATTTCCTTTTACTGTCAAGTTTTTTTTTGTGCAAAATACTGAACATTGTTTGAGTAACATATTCTGGAGAAGGTGTCCTTAGAAATAGCCATTAGTGTCAATATGAAACCATTACAGTTTTCTACTTGGCTTCAGGAGTTCTTTTGGAGCCCTTTCCTAATCTAAACAAGTCTTTGTTATAGTTGAGGAGAGTAGTTTTTATTTCCAAAAGTCCTTGCTCAGACATTTTCCTAATTTTTCCTTGTTGGAGCCTCTTCTTCCATCTTGGACCAGTTATTCCTCCCCGCTCCCCTGTAGTCTCAATACAGACCTTGGCGGGAACAAATCACCACAGTGCCAGCTATAATAGAGGATAGAGGACTCTGTGTGTGAGTAAGTGATTGAGTGCTAACACAGTTGCTTTTTGTGTATATGTGTGTGTGTGTGTTCTTGGTCAAAGATCCAGCCAAAATCATGTTAAATGTATTTAATTGGAAGCACCAACCGAACTGCTCCCCCTTAAAGTAATTTGTTCTTCCTGCAGCAACACAGTAAAACTGTCCAGCCATTGCTCCCAAGCAGAGGAGGAAGAATGATGACACAAAAGCTAAAAGATTGAGTTTTGTATTCAATTAATGGACATCCTCAAGATCTTTTCAGTATGCCACTTAGGTTAGGTCTCTGAAACTTTAGGGAGTTAGTACAATATAAAGATGCATTTGTTGATAATATTTCCAGAATGTATCAAGCATTAGTCTGATAGGACAACTCTTCAATATATCTGGACTTTTGTGTGTATTCACTACAGGTCTGGTACATGTTTAGCCTATCTTAGCATGAAGATTGAAAGCAGGAGGAAACTGTTAGCATAGCTCTATCAAAGCTGCCTTCCAGCAACTGAAAAGCTGCTTTTACATGTGTGTTTACATGGTCCCCTAAATAAAATAGTTTTGCATGGCTGTAGACTTGTTTATAGATAGAAATAGAAAATGAGACCAACTTGACCAACAACTTTTGGGTGCAGTAATCTCATGTATCATCCCAATGTCCTGCCCTCACGGTGAAGTTGCTGACTTCACTGAAAAGCCAGATCAGTGTTGGATGGATTGGTAACTGGCATGCTAGCTGAATGTATTTAAATAGAACAGGTTAGAAATTGTTTGGATGTGTATTTTTTACCTTTGCAGTTCTGCCAATCATATCCCACTGATTCAAGTCTTTATGCTAAGCTAGGCAAAACATGGCCTCGGCGTTGTAAACAGATGCACAAGGTACCCTTTAGTATTTGTATGGAACGCCTTAAGGAAGTCCAGTGACGTAGTATAATGAGCGACATAAAGGGCGAAAGTCTGCCTGTGGAGGTGGTTGTGGGGTAGATGGATGCCACAAACAAACACAAGACTTTCACCCAGGAGACCGGGGTTTGTTTCCCGTGTGAAACCAAAAGTTAATGTTGAGTTATTAAAAGTTTTAAGTTACATTATGCTACAAGTCGCTTAGTGACTTCCTACCACCTATCCAAGTAGTTTTGTTGCCTAAACCTAAACATCATGTGACTTCACGTGACTTCCGACTACATAACCAAATAGTTTCTGAAGGTGGCTCCTACAGATGCTAAAGGGTACCATGTGTGTCTGTATACAGCGCCTACTGTATGTCTCTGCAATTGAAGAAATGCATAAAATATCATCATTAACTAAATGAAAAGATGAGCAAATGTATAAACTTTGGACCCAGTAAAAAAGCTGTATTTTGATTTAAGAGGAGAAGAAATTTTATGAAGGTCTTGTCTATCTCAAAATGAAGAAAAATATCAGCGTTGTAATTCTCTAGAAAATAGTTTATCAGTTTGTTATATTGCTTCAGTGACACAGTACTATGTACTGTTTGTACTGTTTGGAGGAGCAGAAATATGTGATCTTTCTTTTTTCCTCCCGCACTTCTGAGATGCTGTCAGCCTCTCATTTTATTCTCTTTCTATCTTTATCTCTTCTTCCTGTCTTTTGTTCCTGTCGCTCACACACTGTCTAATTCTTTTCAATTCTGTCTCCTTCTCTTTTGTGTCTTGACAGAATTTTTTTCCAGAGTCCCTCCCTCTTTTTCGCTCTCTCTTCTCTCTGTCTATCTCTGGTTGTGTCTCTATCAGCGTATAACAACCCTTTCACCCAATGTATCAAAATTTGTTATGCAAACACCATAAAATACATTATCAGACCACAATCTCCCAGTGTATTTAAATCAAAGCAATAAGCCATCAATTTGTATGAAAATGATATGCACTGCAGATATATAAGCCTGTGTAAGTAAATAATGTATAAACATCCTGACGTCAGCGTCCTCAGATCCTCCATGCTGCCACCACACTGAACAAATCTCCAAGGAGGTTTCAGGGAGATGGTAAAAAAAAGTAGATGGCTGACTGAGGCTCAGCCAATGCCCTCACAGTGATGCAAAATCATGATTGGCTCATAAACTATGGTTACATTTAGATTTTTACCCTTTAAATGTTTTGCTGACCTAATACAGAATGGCTTAAGTAGATTAAAAGTGCATTAAGTAATTTATTACCTTTATCACCTCTATAGGTGATCAGCAGGAATTGTAACAACATAGGTAAAACTTATAGAGTCTTGTTTCTGGCACCACACTCTTTTCTTTCTATTGATTTTTCTTGAAATGATAGTTTGCATCGTCGGTCTGTTGGTCAGTTAACCACTTTGGTCCTGACTGAAATATGTCTATGGACTATTGGAGAGATTGCCATGACATTTGTACAAGATATTCTTGGTGCCCAGAAGATTAATCCTTCTTGGCGATCCTCTGACTCTTCGTATAGTGCCACCAGCAGGTCAAAGTTTTCACTTATCCAGTGCAATAGCTCAACATCTACTGAATGGATTGGCACAAAATTGGGTACAGATATCAATGATTCCCAGATGATGTTTCCTAACAACTTTGGTAATCCCCTGATTTCTTCTCTAGTGCAAACCCTGAGGTTGACATTTGTGGTTTTGAGTGAAATCTCTACAACTATTGGATGAATTGTCATGAATTTTGGCACAAACATTCATGTCACTCTCAAGATTCACTGAAAAATAACTTTGGATGATCCCTTAACTTCTTCATCATCATCTAGTGCCTCCATCAGGTCAAAATTCCATTTTGTCTAATACTTTGATTTATGACCAGACTAATGACATTCCCATTAGCCTCAGCATTGTTTAGTGCTACTTAGCTATAACACACTATACTTAGATGTTAAACATGGTAAACATTAAAGCTGCTAAACATCAGCATGTTAGCATTGTCATTGTGCTGTTTGCGCAGAATTTTCTAATCAAGTTATGTTGATCCTATTAGATGTAATCCAGCACTTCCAGCTCGACATTTTCATTTTTCTGCCTTATTTTCATGGTTTATTGGAGCAAATGCACATTTTAAGTAATATAAGAGCCATAACCTTCACATAACAGATGAAAAAACATTTTTATGCCCATAAAATGATCAGTCTTAAGTGCCGTGCGTGTGTGCGCGTGTGTGTTTAAACTACAGCAGGTCAAACTCAGTGCAGCAGGTTTAAAGTTCATTAATGAAGATTTTTATGACAAAAGTGTATAATCAATACAAAGGTTTAACCAAAGTATTGGCAGCTGCAGGCCTGATCAATAACTCTCACACAGGTCACCGTGAAACTCCATTTACCCCGAGTGGAGACGATGGAAAACGTCCAATCCAATTTGCCAGGGAAATTTTCATTGGCAGGGTGGAGGAAAAAGTGGTCATGTGATGGCAATCCATACATGCACAAAATACACACCAAAACACCCACAAACTGCATTGAAACACTTCCCCTTAACCAGATAAACCTTGATTGTTTTAGTTTTTTTTTTTTTTGGTTAAACCTAAAATATCTAGTGCAAAAGACAATATAAAAAGTCAGGTGAGTTGGGAGTGACACTGAGATTGAACAGTGGCTGAGGTGTGCCACTCTTGTTCTAGTGACGTATGTCGATTCTGAGTGGTATGTGACTGTTATTGGTATGCAGCCCATGTTCCGCTGACATATACCACTTCTCAACAGCATATACTGATTCTTACTGCATTAACGTATGCCACTGCTGATTATGATATGCCGCTCCAATTTCACTGGCAGATACCACAGTCCACTGGCATACAGGTGGTGTGCCGCTCTTATTTCAGAGTCATATGTCGATTCTTAGTGTTATGCTTCTTTGATTGGTGGTATGTTGCTGCTGCTCGACCGGCATATGGCAAATGAAAACAGTGTTACTCCTCTTCCACCACCACATATCACTCCCCACCGGCTTATGACACTTCTTTACTGGTAAATGCTGCTGCTGGCTGTTGGTAGGTTTCTGCTGTGTGCCACATGAAAATGGTATATCACTGTTGTAGTTACTGTGGGTAGGTAATGCCATAAGAGTATACTGGAAGATACAAGAACCACTTATTGTCGGCCAATACTAATAAAATTCTCTGAACCATCAGTCAGACACAAAGGCAGTTATGGATACTCTTGGTAGTAGAACCTCAATTACTTTTCTGCATTGGGCTACCTGTTCTAGACCAATGGTGGCTGTTTGAATAACAAACAGAGCAAAGGTTGTAAGACGTGACTGAATCAAAATAATCACGTTCAATGTAACTTCTTTCTGAGACAGTCTTGATATGTCCTTGAGAATGGCATTTAAACCCTGGCAACTGTATACATCTACAACTAGAATTGGTTCAGTAGCTCCCAGGTGTTCAAAAATAGCATGGTGTAGTCAGCAAAACCCTTCATTTGGAGATAGGTTAAAAAATGCTTATCTACCAATAAAGTAATTAGCTCTGACTGTCTTCCAGCCCGCAACATTCTGCTTTGCCTGTCGTTTATGGTGCCAAGAGGTTTCAAAAGCAGCTTCTTATTCATCTCCAGCCTTAGTCATCACTCGTCATTGGCTGTAGCACCTCCATGGGAAAGTCATTTTTCAAATAAATGCAACTCTTTCAGTGCCTCCCAGGATCCTCTTTCTCCTCTATCTTGCTCCGAAAAGCACCTTATGCCAGATTTTCTCTCTTTCTGTAATGAATGGGCTGATGGTGACAGAGCAATTTCACTCACTGGATATTTCAGTACATCTATTTTATTTTATTTAAGCATTTATCCGTCCATGGAGGTTCGGATGTGCAGCATTACCTGGCCCTTTCCCAGCACAGTATTGCTTCATTTTGACTCAAGAATAGGATGGATAAAAAGTTTTAGCCAATGATGATACAAGGAGAGGAGTGACGACTTGCTGCTTGGAGAAATGACAGATAAAAAATGTCTGCAGAACTAATAGATAGAAGCAGGGGAAATGCAAGCAGAGGTCTTTTACGGTGGCTATAATGTATACAGCTATATTTAGAAAGAGGAACTTCTGCAACGTATTCTGTATCACACCTTTAGAAGCATTTTTCAGATGTCTACCACTTCTCCCAAAGACTGGGTGTGTGAAATTAGGCCAAGCTAAAATGCATCATGATGTTTTATCTTTTTCTTTTTTTCCGATGTCACCCAGAGGAGGAGATATACCCTGACTGTCTTCATTAGCTTTTGTGACAAACTCAGTGCGGAGTTACCGGGGGGTGGGTGGGCGAAGGGATACGTCACAAGCTCTCAGCATGGCACGGGAGGCAAATAGAGCCTCAGATGTGTGTGAAGTTGAGAGTTTTGAAACTTTATAAAGGGTTTCAAAAGAAAAGGTGTAACCCTTTTTACTAAAAGTTATAAAGTGTGTCTTGAGCAAGCGAGCCAGAGAGAGGGAGCAGCAGTGGTCGAGCAAGCATTAGAGTAAATGAAGAGAGGGAGCGGTGTTAGAACAAAGCCGTGAATCAGAGAAATAAAATGGTATTTTCCTATTGTGTCAAGGTTGTTACGTTCTAAAGCACAAAATAAACACAGCCACACCTCTGTACAACCCTGCGGGAAGGAGCCACATTGCCGGATTTTGTGTGACACACTTCGTCCTGTCCCCGGCTTCTCTACTCTATTCTCTCTGCTCTGTCTGTGTGTGTGCAGCTCAGCCCCACCCTCGGTCAAACAAACACACAGGTCAGGTTAAATTTTATATGCATAGATTATTTAACCTGGGTTACAAAAGGCGTCCTGAAGAGAGAGTAGGGAATCTGTACCATGCTACAGTTCATCCCACAGACTGTTGCACGCACACTGACGGGGTTAGGAGAGGGGGTTGTGCTAGAAGTGGATGTATTTGCAGTGCTGTCAGGAGGTTTGGATAAAATCCCACACCAACTGTTGGCTGGGCTAGGGGTTGTTGTTTAGGAGTTATAGGAGGCAGCTGAGGTTTTTGTCTTTCAACATCTCAATCAACACATGTGAGATTCAACTTCATTTCATACCTCTTTGTCTTTCCTCCTTTTCCTCCTCTGAGCCAGTCTATCTAAGGGAGGATGTTATTAGACTATCTCTGTGCCTACAAGTTAATGTGACTAAGGTGTGAGTCATGAGTTGATTAATGCAAATTTCATTTACTGCCAGATACCACATAAATCAGGATTTGTTTATGGTCAGGGGAGTTAAAGGTTTATTGTATTTTTTTCAACTGTGTCAGAATCACAATCTGTTGTCCAACTGATTTCATTACTAAAATCTGTTCAGAGAAAACAGGCTTCACTAACAATCTAACAAGAAAAGGAAACAAACAATAAAAATCAATGTCCACCAAAGCCCAAGAATGGTGTAAGTAAAGCATGTTTCACAAAGATGCATTACAATGAGGACTGTAAAAGAGGAGACTGTGTGAACAAGCAAGGGAAGGAAAGACTAACAATTCACAGACACATGATGCACATGCTAAGTGGGAATTTAATTTATACTAATTTTACAATACTAATTGTAGAATGCTAACAGCCCAAATGCACAATCATCAGCAGCACTGGGACTGTAATATGCCACAAAAATGCATGTGTGGAAATTTAAGATGTCACAAATTGTAATAATATCTGGAGAGAGACTCTTAACTGTGTTACAATAACCTATAAAAAACCTTTATGTGTAGTTAATCGTAAAGTTAATACTGGAAATTCTCAAGGGGACTTTTATGGCAAAGCTGCTAGAAAATATTGGCTCTTCATAGTATGTTGTTTGTTTCTGTAGAAGTCCTATACCTCTCTGTTTGGAGTCATTTAGGCCACAAGGTATGAGCTACCTTGTCTATCAGTCTCTCTGTCTGTCAGTCAGTGTGTTGGCCAGATAAGTTGGCTGAATGGGGAGCAGCTATTTTTGTGTCTGTTCTGCTTTCATTAATATCTCTCTGCTGGGAGACAAACTAATGAGTCCTGGCTCTGTGATTGCTACATCACAACTTTTGTGCGTCACATCAGACACTTTTTGTGCTACATCACAGTGGGTGCTCTACATCACACGCTGTGAACTACATTTGCCACAAACACAGTAGCCTATTTCAGAGTGGAGTGGGATTTTACTTTTTATTCTTTTTTTTTTTTAGAGACAGTGCACAGAGAACAGATTGGGAGAGTTGTTAATGCTCATATTTGAGGAGATTTAAGATGTGTCAAACAAATTGGAGTTTGTTTTCACATTTAAACAACAGTAGCAAGATATTATACTGAAATTATTCCTTGCAGATGTTCGAGCTTTATAGGACACAGAGGCTAACTGACATGGCTTGGACCAGAGTTATGGGTGTGGTGACAGAAAGGAGAGAAATCAGGTTGACAGAGTGGACAGAAGCACACTTTGCAATTCCTCTGACACACTGAGCTACCAGATTTTAAATGACTGGACCAGACTTAAGATCCCAAACATCTGGAAACAAATAAACAACAACAGCTGGTCACAGAGGGAAAAAGTGGTCCGGCTTGGCTTTCCAAGCAGATGCTAGCTGTCCGAACATCTGTCTCCTTCTACCCGTAAACATTTGTGTTTCAGGGTCATTACCTGTAGCTGGTGTGGACTGCTCACCATGAAAGACACATAGACCGCACCAGGTTTCAAAGGGATTATCTCATTTTTCTACGAACAAAAATAATTTGAAAGATGCTATAATTACAAAGAAATTCTACACTTTAAATTCACTGTATGCAATTGAATATATGGCTTAAACATATAAACATTTATTTTTTAAGGTCTAATCGCTATTTTTTTCTTTGACCACATATTTTCGTGTATGTTTGCACTTATAGTTCTAGATAAAAAAAAAAAGCATTTTACTTAATTGTGTTTCTCATCTCATCACAATTCAAAATATAGGCCTACGTTTAGACATGAAGCAAGTGATCCATTACCAGCTTTAGAAAAGATAAATAATGTATAATAATATTTCTTTGTTCTCTAAAGTTCTTGTATTGAATGATTACAATTTGAGAGTAATGACAAACTCTCATTTTGCAGTTTGAGTTTTGATAGCAGGGTATTCTGATGTGAGAAAAAGGCAGAAGAGAAATCGTCAGTCAGAAAAAGCAGAGACACATCAAGAGAAACATCAAGACAGAAAGAAAAAGGGGTATGAAGCGAGAAAGTACAGCAGGTCCTATGCAAGTGAATGCAATGTGAACAGGTGTGTAACTCTTGATTATCCACAACCAGTGTGGTGATTTGAGAGCCTACAGGTCAGCCATCTTGAATGAGAAAATGTTAAAGCTCGGCCTGGGACTGAAATGTTTTTCTAGTCTCTCAACCTGAATTTGTCATTAAAGTTTCATTCTAAAGATTTTTGGTTCGCACCACCTCTGACTGAATGCTATCTTCTGCTTTACCTAAAAGCCAAAGATAAACTGCTGCAACAGTTAGGCTAGTGGAGTCTTCTTAGCTGTGTCCCAAAATGGTACATGTGCAGTTAAGATTTCTGACATTTTTGGGACTTACTGACTTACTGATACTAGATACTGGCTACATCTTAAAGCACAGAAATGCAAAGATGCAGAAAGCTTTGTAGGTCTAATGTTATGTGGAAAGCGTTGAATACAAAGTGAATCAGTGTAGAAATGTCACTGTCAAAAGTGTCACTCTTCTAAATTTAAATCTTTTATCTTGATTGCCTGAGAAGATTGCCGTTCACTCTGCTACAGTTAAAACATGATGAATTGGATTGAACTAAACTGAGATAGTTATGTAACTCTACTCCACCTCAATAAACCACCGGTGACAAGAGGTGACAGCAGGTTACACACACACACACACACACACACACACACACACTCACAGATAAGTAGAAAATAACATGCCTCTGTGTTAAAAGACTCATTCTCACCGCAGGTCTGGATTCCAGCGTGGTCTCCGTAGTAACGGCATCCATGTCCATGGCAACTGTGTCACTGCTGATGACACAAGCTGTGTCCGAAATCACTCCCTCGTTCATTCTCTCATTACTCCCTATACAATAAACACACCAGTTTACTCAATAGCGAGCAGTAATTCCAGATTTTGGACATTTATCAGTCATCATCATTTTGCGTCATCACTGATGGCTGTGGAGTCACACAGCGGGGCACTGCATTGTGGGACCATTATGAGAAAGTAGTGTGCATGTCATGGACACTACTTTTTTTGTTCCATTGCTGAGCACTATATAGTGGATACATTTCACAAATGTAAAGTGGCGGAGGTGCGGTATAGTGTACTATACAGTAATGGGCTGTGATTTCAGACGCAGCCACGGTGTCCTTTTCCCAGACAGAGAGAGACAAGCTATAGAAAGTTTCTGTAGAATAGAGGACATGCACACAATCCAGCACTTGTGTGTGAGTGCATGCATATAAGAACACATTCCTACATGAACACAAAACTTTTCCTTCACACACAAACAAAATTTCAGTAGAGGTAGACTATGCCTAGCGTAAACGAGCTCACTGTCACCCTCTGTGGATTCAAGGTGTATTACATCAGTTAATAGTGATAATATTTTGAGTCACTGTCTGGAGCCAATCTTTTTTTTTTTGCGGTCAAAGAAACTTGACATGTCTGAGCCTTGGTGTGGTAATTGAACAGACTTTTAAAGGCGCCCACTGACTACAGACTGTGAAGCATGTCATTCTGTTAGATTCAGTAATTTATCTTCCAGCCAGAGGGGGCTCTGTGAGCGCTGTGATGCGGGGGGCACAGTGTGAAGGGCCTACCAGTTTCATTTGAGTCTCTGTAGCAAACAAAAAATAAGTGTGTGTGTGTGTGTGTGTTTTCAGTGGGTTTTGAAGCTTTTCTGATCATTGAAAGGGTTTTACAGGAAAAAAAATGTTTTATGAAAATGTTTTACAAGACGTCTGTGACTTCATGCAGACCTTTGAATGTTTGATTAAATGCTGATAAAGACGAGCATGACTTGTGACTGTTCTTACCACAATAGTGCACATTGGCCTGCCGGACTGAGAGTAAAGCAGATTTGGTTGCTTGCAAATCCAGACGCAGGGCAAGATTAGGATTAGGAAGGTTGTTTTACAACTACAAACATTTTTATGTGGCTATTCAGGTTGCTCACCAGGTCTCACAAGCATTAAAAGGGCATTCTGACCCAGTTTTTGTTCCTTGTAATCCCAGGAGTTTTAGGCTTATGCCACTCTAGAACTCATTGACTACGTTTACATGCACAAAATAATAAAAGTTGGTGTGTTTCTCCTTCCTACCAGAAATGTGGGGTTTTCCTTTGTGCATGCATCTCTACCCCAGCCTTGAAAATTGTTGGCTAGTTTGTTTGTTTACAACGCACAGAGCTCACCATAAACAGGCCAGAAGCCTTGTGTCGCAAACTGCTGTAAAAACCCCAATTGAGACGCATATTCCAGATAATATTGGCGTATCTCACATGTCTTAATCAGAAAATGCTACATTTGGAATGAGGCCTAATTCGTAATATCCAGACAAAATATGCTGTTTACATGAACCACATCAAATTCGGAATATTTTCATCTTCAGAATAATAGTGTAACATTAGTGTGCATCTAAACATAGTCATTGTAAATCACTCTGAATGACAGCGTCATGTTTAAAATGAAAACTGTAAATGCAGGTGTATACTACATAGTCATGAACACGTATATGAGCAAAACATTAAGCTTATGGTATCCATGGTAGCTGGGTGAGTTGGGACAAACTGAGTTGAGGACCAGCTCTGGCCCATATTTGGCTGCCTGATTTGGCTTGGTTTTGGGAAAGTTTTCGTGCAAATGGGCAAATTTGGGTTGAGAATCAGATTCAGTTTCTATCACTTGAGCTAGCTTTGAGCCAATGTTAGTCCCTGGAAATGCGATGCATCATTTATTGCAAGTCTGTCTTAGGACTCTGTTGGGCCAAGCCAGAGTTACACTGAAATGAAATAGGAATGTTTCACTTTGTTGCAAACTCAACACCATGAGCAAACTTGTTTTAGATGACAATTCCTCTCTCAAACAGTTCAGATATTTCCTGCAGCTGCAGTGGAGTTTAAATGGAGAAAATGTTTCAGCAATAAACCAGGTTTTAGTGACAACCCCTCAGAATCAAAAGGCTTCTTTCTTGAGCCGCTATTTTGCACCAATGTTCAACAATCATACCAGGAACAAATCCATCAAAGAGGCTCAGACAACAACAATTTAAACCCACAGTAGCTATAGACAAGACTGGAATGCTGTAAAACACATTGGGATTAAGGACAATAAGGGATGTGGCTGCAATCAGTGATTTATCCCAGGGGGTCCCTGTGCCCTAGTGATCTAAGGTGCATGGCATGAAATCGCAGCATCCCTGGTTTAATTCCGCCAAGAGACCTCTGTTGCAAGTCCTTCCTCCTCGCTGTATTTTCTGTCTGCCTCTAATGTCAACTAGTTTTATATGTCTGTATTTCCACTTTTGATGGAAAGCAACAAATTCACAACTGTTCTCTAGAGCCAAAGCCATTCTAGGAAATAAGGAAATGTAGGAAACTACAAGCAGAGGTTGAAGTGACAGGCTGAGGGAAAGAGGGTTCATCCAAAAAAATTACACCCCATAATAGCAATACATTAGTACATTAGTATAGTCACACATTAGTTCTAACTAACAGAAAATCATTTTCCTCACTCATTAAAGTTATCTTGACCTTTGTACTGGCAGTAGTGTTGATGTATGACAGTGCTGCTGCGCCTGCTCATGCACTAACACAGGAGATAACTGATCATATGGAACCAGTGAGGAAGCAGAAGCACTAACCCAAATCTGCCAACGTCCCGTCCCACATGAACGATAGAAATAGCACCATTCTAGGTCGCTCTTTAATAACTGCAAAACTAACTTCATGGCACTGTGCTCGTGTGTGTGTGTGTGTTTGCCAGGCTTCTTAAGCATGTTTCTTTTCATTAAGGTGATTGAAACTGTCTGTGGAGAAAGAGTGAGTACAACATCATCTGGATTTGATGAGTGGCTGTATCACAGAAACACCAATGCCTCTAGAGGAGGACAAAAAATATGTATTTTATTTGAGTGTTTTTACCTTTAATCCACTCATTTGATGAATTTTAATATTTATTCAGTCAGAAAACTCGCAGTAAAACACACAAAGTTCTCTTATGAAAAGGATTGCATTACCATTTTACAAAAATAGTGTCACATGGTCTCAATTCAGTTTCAGACGCGTGTATGTGTGCGTTTGTGTGTATGTGTGTTTGTGTATCTGTGTGTGTCCTCACTATTAAAGGAAAACAACTTTCCTGTCCTGTCCTAAAAAGAAGGTCAAAGACCCCCTGCTAGAGCACTTCATTATAAACTCAACCTCCATCAACACACACACACATGCACACACACACACAAAGGACACCTTGCAGCCACAGATAGGTCCCATAAAGTGCGGCATACATCGATTTTGTGGTCTATTTTGCAACAAGATGTATGTCTCTGCTCTGAAGAGGAATCCAGTGCTTTGTCCTTGGCCTTATTAAAGTGATTTCTCATCACTGTGGTAGTCCTTCTTCTGACACTGATGAGGCAGGACAAACACATAAACAGCTACAAGTGAACAGTTTTGACACTGAAATGTGGGAATACTTTCAGTTTTCTTGTAAGAAGAAGTTGTTCTATTGAATTTGAAGAATAAAGCTTGATGAAAAAAAATGCCATTCACATTTCACAGTTTATTTTATTATTTTTTTTCATTTTCTTTTTTATTAGTGCAATAGAGCTGCAGAATAATCAGCAGCTACAATCTTTTAACTTTCTTTCAGCATATTCTGAGCTGCTCTCACCACTTGAGAACCCTTTTTCGTGTCCTGAGATAGCAGGAAACAAATGATTTTGATGTGTTGGAACATAAAATAACAGTGGAAATCAATTTAAAATAGACTACTGCTTTAAAAAAATCTTGTTTTTTAATTTTTAGTGAAAACTCCTAAAAACAACGATCCTAACCTACTAGCAACAGTACCTTGTATAAGTATTCAGGCTGGGAATTATGCAGATGGACACAGCATTTACCATACACCCAAACATTCAGCTCAGTCAGCTGACTCCACACTGATTCCCTTTAACAGTTTTCTTTCAAAATATTTTACCTACTTTGTTAGGATAAAAATGTAGTTCCACATGTGTATAGCAGCTGGATTTATTTGTGTGTCTGTCTGTTTCTCTGCAGTGGATACAGAGGGCAGGAAGTTGAAGGGAGGCATCCAGAGGAGCACAGAGACGGGTCTGGCTGTAGAGATGCCCAGTCGGACCGTCCGCCAGGCCAGCCACGAGTCTATAGAGGACAGCATGAACAGCTACGGCTCCGAGGGCAAGTGAGTAACTCATCCTGCTCCGGTTCATCAACACAAACACAACTCCTGAGTCTAACTACAAAACAATGTAGTCACTTTAGCTGGATCCAACACATTCTGAAACTATTTCATGAAATCACCTTGAAATCTTGGATATTAATTTTGGGTGGACACATTGACATATGTTTATGTATTTTTTTCCAGTCCAGTTCTTTTCTCTTTTTTTGGCATTTGGCCTGTTATTTGAAGGCTGATAGTGTAGAGGCAGACAGGAAACGAGGGTATGTGGTATGTGCCCTAACCATTCGGCTACTGGGGAACTCACTGCAGTTAATATTTCAAAAACTGTGAACTGATTTCAGTGGTTTGGTAACAGTTCAGCCATGCGCCCAGGAACAAAATAGATTTAGATGTGATTCTGAAACCAGGATATATATTGTATGTATAAAGCATTTTTGCTTTTTACAAACTTGAATAATAAAAAATCCGTACATTTTGACTGAGGTATTCCCACAATTTCTAGTTTGAACTGAAATATATAACTGCACTAACTCTTTCCGCTTCCTTATGTGTTTGTTCAGCCAGCATAGAAGTTTCGTTTTTTGCTCCTATTAGTTATCATTTCTGTCTGTATGTCTGGAGCATATCCCCATGAAACAGATTCCCATGAAATATGGAAGATTCTTTAGCATTTGTGGAGGTTTTGCACTCAGAAAGCTCCTTCAAGCTTTTTTGTTTCCATTTTATTTTCCGCCTTAACTGTCTCCAGCTAGTGTGTTTCTGTCGTCCATCTAACAGAAACAGTCAGCAGGGGTGACAGCACAGAGAGAGAGAGAGTATACAGTAAAGCCCGGTGGAAAAGCACCTATGACATCAGCAATACTAGTGTAGTACTACTTAACACACACACACACACACACACACACATGGACACATACTGATCAGTGCCAACCTGGCTACGAGCTTGAATTCCTATAGTTACATAACAAGACGAGGCAGACAGACAGACAGACTGGTGGGGGCTGGGAGGGTTTAAAGACAAATAGACGAGTGAGGAAAATAAGGAGAGGTAGAGACTCAGAGAGAGGATGATTGCATCATTGAGTGTGTTTGTATGCATATTAATATTCCATTTATATATATATATATATAATATGTAGATATTCTGTTTATGAGCTGCTGCATGGAAACTTTGTTTAGCTTGCATCCCAAATGAAACTAAAAAGAATATGTTAGCTGAAATATGACAAAGCTAGCTGGTTTATTCTGTAATGTAAACTCTATTCACGGTTTAATGTTGGGCTACTCAAACAGCAATCGGTGTCAGAGTCAACCAGGACCACGAATGCAGCTGTATGAAAAAAGAAAAAAAGACATTATTGATTGTTTCATGTAAATGTCAGATCCACAGCGAGGCCTTAATCTGATTAAGGTTCATTTTCAGAATATTAATGTACATGTAAACAAACTGAGCGAAATAATGAGGGCGGGTCAGACTGAGAGAGAGAGAGAGAGAGAGAGAGAGAGAGAGAGAGAGAGAGAGAGAGAGAGAGAGAGAGAGAGCACCAGGAAGAGAAAAGGAGAGGCATAATCTGTGTTTTCACACTGAGTGTGTTTGGTTGAATTTATTCAAACCCTACAGTGTTTACTCCTCTTCCTCTTCATCCAGGTAGGCCAAGCTAAAAACACAAAGCAATCACATATTTTGTCCAGTCGCAGTTTGAATTGCAACATTGTCTCTTAGAAATGATGTTTGTATACTTTGAATTTGCAATTGCAAATATGCTTTGAAAGAAACCGGATTACGTTTTCTATTAGTATAATGAGGAAATGTTGTTAACTAACATACCTTGCAAGTCACGAATTGCTGAAACAGAATGCATCAGCAAGATGTTCACTGACAAGGTATATTGTTTTCCTACAATATCCGCTCGTAGCAACTAAAGCATGCTACAACTTTTTTATGGTTATGTTTAGGCACTCACAGCACTTTGTTGACGACTTGCTGTGAGCTGTTTCATGTGGGAACTATTTCCTTTCTACTGATAGTTCCTACATCAAACTGCTCACAACAAGGTCTGTGGATAATCTTGAGTAACTGGGTCATGATTTTCTGGAAAGACACATTGCTGTTGAGTTTTTCAAATGTATTTTTTTTGTCGCTTTGAGCACCACAAGCCGAGTGCCATATAGTCCCATTATATTCAAAAAATGGGACTATAAAATTCCTAATTTCTATGTCCGATACCTCCAAAACTCTGCAACTCACACCAAAACAATCTAGACTGATAAATAGCACTACAGGTAAGAGGGAAAATGTGTATTTTTGATTTTAGGATGAACTGTCCCTTTTGACCCTGCACAAAATGAGCGGGTATAGATTATGGATGGAGGGATGGATGGATGAAAACTACAGGATTTATTTTTTTCTTAAGCCATGTAAGTTATCTGGGAAGCATCACAACCATGGCCTTAATTAAAGATGTTCTTCCTAGTTCGAAAATGTCCGAATAATATTTTTGTTACATAATAATTGTATTGTCTCTTGATTCTGTCAAACATAAGTGCAAAGTTGTTCAAATGTAAATCTGTTTATGCTCTAAGCTACAAGTAGCACTACATAGAGGGAAACAGTTGAATCACTGAACTGAGCTGCACCACAACATAATTTAAATCAGCAGCAGCAAACCGCTGCTTGTCTTCCTGTCTGTGTTTCCATCAGCTGTTTGGCTCAGTGTGCTGATTGAAAAGCTGTGCCTCCCGATGCACAACCATGAATAAGCACTTTGTTAGCTAACACCATCCAATCACACTTATGAGCTTATTGATTTATGGTTCGGGCAATTCAGGACCCGGCAAATGTGTGTGTGTGCTGATGGTGATGATGGGGCTAAATGGGAATGGTTAGCTATGTTTGTGTAAGGGATATGAGAATGGTGCATTACACTTTATTTTCTCTGTTTAGTTCATGTGTTACATGATACGACATGGTAATCAAAGACGCTGTTGACATTTGATTGGGTTTTAAGTTCAAGTTAAACTTACAACCTTTTCAAAAATCCACATTTTCTCATGGCAACTAACTAACTAACAACTCTTGTCCTTTAGGTAGCACAACTGTAGAGTTTACAGTGTTTTGACAGAGATATAATGCCAATTGTGTCTATATAATGAGTCACAGAGTGTTCATAGTACCTGCAAAACATTCACAGACAGCATACTGTATTTTATTTGTTTTCCTTGCAATGTGGTTACTAAAGCATGATTAATGTTTTTAAGCTCATGTTTAGGAACCCTAAAGTACTTGGTTAAGGGTTAGGGAAAGATCTTGGTTAAATTTTGAAAAGGTCAACTCTGATTTGAAGCACGACACAGAGCGTGTTTACTTTGTAAAAAATTTAACTAAAACCACAATCTTTTCCTGACCTTTGTCAGGGTTTTTGTAGCCTATAACCACACACAGGATTTGAATCCTGGTTTCCAATATCAATGTTGTGACTTCTGTTTAATACAAGAATGGAACACTGGACTGCAAAAACACTAAGCCACTAAAAATGATCCAGGCTGCAGTAACGTATGCTCAAAAATATGTGTGGCAAAACCAGGTACTGTTAGATAAACCAAAGTTTTAGGGGACAGGGTTGAGATTTGCCACTCAAAATTCTTGGCAATTATTGGACGTAGAAAAAAAAGAAAGATTTTGCCAACTGTTAACTACAGTAGCTAGCTTATTCTGTTGGCCAAACTCTATCCCAAGTTTGCTTTTTTGGTGTGTCTGGCTGCCTTGTTTGAAAATGACAATCCCACAAAATAAAATGAAGTATGTATTTAATGGCTATGTACAGTATGATATCATGCTAATGCATAGTTATGATGCAAAAAAGAAAGGATAACATTTAGAAGCCACATGCAAAATTGTCACCAGTTAATGCTCCATGTAGTAGACAAGAACCAGCTACACTGCTCTTGTGTTGCAGGGCACAGCTAGTTACTCCTGGAATCATAGTACAATAGGCCTTTCACTATTAAGGACCACACCATCAGCAGATGCGTTTAAATGATTTATTAACGAAAACGAAAGATTAATAGCAAAGCTTGAAATCTTGTGCTTCTTTGGTCTGTTGCTTAGGCTTTTAGGTCTTCTTGTTGTTAAGGACCACCTGAATGACACATTAATTCTTATTTGGTTTTGAATTCACGTTCATTTGCAAAATGATGAACAGTCTTACCATTCTGAGCTGCAGTGCATCAGGAAATCATCATAAACACTAAATAATATAAGACCTTGAATATCTGTAACTCTCCCAGTGTGTCATCTGCCTACAGTGAAACAGCAGTGTAATCCCCAGATGTGCCTCACACACACCAATATTATAATCTAAAGCTCAGGATTTTATCACCCAGTAATACCCACTCGGTTAATGTTGCTTGACTTATTGCATGTCAGCACTCTTTACACACACGCACACACACACACACAAAAAGGATTTAACCTCATTAGACTTTATCTCAATTTAATATGTTGATTTAGTGAATCCATATATCTTAATTTACTTATTGCAGCACATACAAGCATAAAGTGAACACATGCACAAAAATGGAAATATGTAAATTGTCAGAAACACACTTGAACACAAAAACATACAATAGCACAAAAAATGAGAAATCAGGAATAGAAATTAATTTGAAATATTGAAAATGACTGGCAGTAATTCAATGTTTGCTAACATATGCATAAATAATGAATCTAAGCTAAGTGATTTTGTGTGTTAATCATCTTGGAGAGAGACAGTCTAGTAAATTATTTTGTAAGGACTGTTGTGTTTGGCTAGTCACTCTGAAGTTAATATTAAATGCCATCCTGTGTTTCCATTCCTGTGCATGTGTTCACTTTATGCTTTACTTTGTTGGAAAAATCTAGTAAATATTTTAACACGTATTTCCTTCATTTAACAATGAAGACAAAGCTGTTGGGTAATTTAGGTTGCAGTCCTTGTGGACGGACTGCTTGGTTTAAAAATAATACACCTGTTTCCTTAAATGTGCAGCTAAAGTACTCTCATTAGAGCAAGGATGAATAAAGATTGTGCAACTGTATGTGCAACTAGAATGAAATATGCAAAGTAGAGACAACGAGGAGAAAGACGAAGGTAGAAGAAGAGCTAAGTGCATGGTGCATTAGCTGGGACACTAACTATTGCTAGCCGCAAACACTCTACTTTTAGCCAGTCACAACAGTCCACCAAGCTAGCTGGTGGACTGTTGCTAACTGTCAGTTAGCAAGATAGGAAGCTGGATTGCTGTAAGTTAATGCAGGTTATTCAAGAGATGTATTTGTACCATTTGCTTTACAATACACCTCTGTCAGGGCAGACATTTAAAGCACCGGTGTGACTAATAGCATTATTGATGGCTCCATTCCATATAAATGTCTGCCAAAACATTCACAATTACAGGCGGCCCCTAAATAGAATGAAGCCATCATTAATGTAATGAATTACACCTGTGCTTTTCCTGCTACGAAAAGTCTA
This sequence comes from Siniperca chuatsi, assembly GCF_020085105.1. NCBI lineage: Eukaryota > Metazoa > Chordata > Actinopteri > Centrarchiformes > Sinipercidae > Siniperca > Siniperca chuatsi. The sequence goes on along the minus strand of NC_058043.1, from coordinate 4,961,502 downwards.
TTGGTACGAATTCACGTAATTAAGTTCAACAAAGTTGATCTCTACATGAAAGCTGCATGTAAACCAGTGAATCAAACTAGTGAACTGATTGTGAGATTGTGTAAGTACCATAGCTGTAGGGAATTTCTTGCCATCTAATAACTGGTTTTAATATACTTCCCTTATTTACAAAGATGTTTTCTGGGTGATGAAAGACTTCTCCACAGCAGCAATGGTCTCTGTTTTCACACATTTGTTTCAGAACTCTCTTATTGGTAAATTATGATACTGTCTGTCTACAAGATAATAATTTTAACTTGTCCATCCATGTCCAGAGTGTTGGCTGTGCATGCCATACTCATATTATCTTATAGCCTACGTTTTACTTGTCTGCAATCGAAAATATTAAAATACTTCTTACAGTAATTTTCTTCATATATATGTACATTTTACCACCAACTCTTAAATACTTTTACATGTACAAGAACTAAAACAAGTACAATTCCTTATGTAGGTGTTCTGTTTAGAATGGAGCAATTTTACATTATAGTATGTACCTGTGTGGGTGGACTGTGGTTGCAGGACCTTTAAGCAGAAAGCTGGTCACACATGACAACATACATGTTGTCACCTATTAACACAGAAAAAGAAACCAATCTAGCAGTGGAGGGAGGTTCGAACACACATTGGCTCATGCCTATTGGATGTGAAGTACAATGCCTTAACCACTCAGGTCATCCTGGTTCAGACACCTGAGCATCACAGATTGATGATATATATATATATATATATATATATATATATATATATATATATATATATATATATATATATATATATATATATATATATATATATATATATATATATATATATATATATATATATATATATATATATATATATATATATATACACATCAGCATCAGAACATGTTAGGGTGGATTTGTCCTTCCATGGAACACGCACACACACACGCGCACACACACACACACACACACACAGTTATAGTATACCTGGCACTCTGCCACAAAAGCTCTCTGCGTTGATTCCTTTGCAAACACACACAAACACAGGACACATGGGGTCAAACTCTAAAATTAACAGCCTGAGTTTAGTTTCAGTGAGCCAACTTGAATATTGGGACTTTAACTTAGTTAAAACAAGAGTGATCAGTTTTTTTCTTTACTCTTGTTTGATTCTCCTCCTATCTCATTATTCCTCCAGACTGTTTTTGTCTCGGCACTGTCTCTCCTCTCTTGCGTTTTGTCTTTATCTTCCAGTCTCTGACTCACTTCCTCTAATTGAAGTACAATGGGAACTGCCTGGTCGTGTTTAACCATCTGTCTCTTTGTCTTTCACTCTCTCTGCAGTCTGAACTACAGTGGCATGTGTCTGGCATCGGATGCACAGTTCAGCGACTTCCTAGATGGTATGGGACCTGCCCAGTTTGTTGGACGGCAGACGCTGGCGACAACATCCATGGGTGAGAGAGGACATGCGACTAAAAACTTAATCTTAAACACTCTTTATTTTCTTCTCCAAGCTAAGAAGGAAAATTATTAAGATTTGGGGGTCACAACCATCACCTATATTTTGTAAAATGCCCCTGAAACAGACAAGAAACCCCATGAAAAATGGGTCTGAAAATTGTAAAGAAAGAAGAGCTTCCTTTTCTCTTTCCTCATAAAACTGGACCAAATGACTGTTGAAATCATTTCACATTGACAGAAAAAAAAGTGCCTCATAAATCAGAGCTATGTCCTACTCCAGAGTTTCATCGTCCCCTGCACTTGTTCATTTCCAGGCTGTATATACTGGATATATTGTATGCAGCCTGTCCTCCACAGCAGTGATCTACTGTAAGTGGGTCAGTTTCCTCGCTGGCAGCCAGACAGTGTCCTTGGCCCGACAACAGTGACACTGACTGGACCAACTCCACTCCAAACCTGCTGTCCAGTCCAACATTATATAATGTCAGAGAACCCAAAATAACTTGGCCCTCATCTGCGCTCTGTCACTTTCTAAAGGATGCATTTGTCATTTTGGGGACATTTAGCTGAAACTGATATTCAGTATGACTTCCAGTGAGTGGAGTGAAGAAATGGTTTCATTTCCCAGATCACAAAAGGCACTAAAGACAGATTTTGATCTTTAGGCAGCAGAAAGAAACACACTGTTAGCAAACAATTACCTACTTACACATCCCGCTGACAGAGCAACATTAGCATTTAATGGGAGTCGTGTATCTGTTAACCTGATGAATGTAAGTCTAATATTCACCATCTTAGCTCTACTTTGGTTTCCACCAACTCTTTCTTAGATGTTCCACTTTCTTCACCTGCTACCTGCTAACTTTGTCATTTGCTGCCGTTTGGTGCTGCTTCAGTGGGTTTATCAGTGACAGAGATATGCTAACCAAGATAGACTGTTTTTATTTGTTTCATTCATTTCTAAATGAGATAGATAGACATTGAAAAAAATGAAGAGCTCTGTGCTCTCTAGACAATACTCTGACATTTATGACTCGTCTTGTTGTCAGCAGTTATTGCATTTGTCCTCTTCCTGTCCATCTCCACAGCCTCTACAGTCTACTAAAAACAATTTACAGGACTTCACTTGTGTTTAACGCACTGATGAGTCCAAATACTGTCACTCATTACATGGATGGTAAAGGGTTTAGTTCAGAACACCTAAAGATGGAGCTACATCTCTGTTGTTCCTTAAACATGCTTGAACATTTTATTTACATTTAGAGAGAAACATTTTGATGACATCTAGCTCTGGTTTCTATTGACGTTGGATGCACTGAATGGACCTCATACATTTTTGTATTCTTATCCTAAGCCTCTCTCCTTTTTTCTGTACGGGTGTTCCAGGTTGGATTCCCCTTAACTCTGATTAACTGGACAAACTTGTCGTTTGTGCCTGATGCCACCTGTTCATGGCCATATTAGGCTATGTGTTCTTCTCCGTCTGTTGGCAAGTTTCATTCACAAAAATGTTACTATAGAGTATCAAGAAGACTTTCACACCACAGAGCTTCAATCCGTGCTGTCAGAAATCAGCAGACAAAAGATAACAAGCTTAGAGATATTAGACAACTGGATATTATAGCCTACAGTAAGCGATGTCACTGTAAGGTCCAAAGGAGGACGATACTGGAGAGAGACCTGCATGAAGACCCCGAGGCAGCTGTCATCAGAGAATTGTCCTATCAGCTACCGAACTGTATAAACTGCTGTGCCGAAATGCCAATAAGAATCATGATAGCCAAAAAAAAACTCTCAGTAAATTTGCAAGACATGATGATGATAATATGGTGAGCAGAATATTAATCTGTTTGTATGAGTGATTCTTGCATGAGGCCCATTGTAAGTTTAATGTCACGCAATGATTTGGTCTTGAATTGACCTCATGTAGCTCTGGTCCTGGCCTTTACTGGGACCTGGTCTTGACTTGGTGGGGTACTCTTAAACTGCAGCAACACTCAAATCTATGTGTGCATTGTAGCACCGTCTCTTACTACAGTATCATTAAAAATTCTTTATTGGTTTATAATGCTACCTGATGTAATATCCAGGTAGCCTGAATTTTGAATAACTTGGAATGACACACATTCACCTCCTTCATCCTTTTTAAAGTGCACCTGTGTTTTCACCCATCCAGGTGACATAGAGATCGGTCTGATGGAGAGGAATGGGGGTCTTGAAGTGGAGGTCGTCCAGGCCAGAGGACTCACCATGAAACCAGGTTCAAAGGGACCTCCAGGTACCACTCTAGTCTCTTCACTGATCAATCAAAAGAATCAAAGCTGTGTTTTCTACAGGCTGTTCAAAGTCAAAACAATATTTGAATTTGGTATCTTTTGCATTAAAAAGGCCGCTGTTCATCAAACGACTAACGCGTTGCACGTGGTGCACATGAATGCACCACAAGACAGCAAATATCATCAGCTACACACAAACAGAACAGCCTGCAGTGGACATTTTAAACCTAATGGGATATATCCTCCAAAAATGTAGTTATGGTCCTTCAAGTTGAAGATATGAAAGATGCATGAGTGAAGAGGAGGAAATGGTGAGTTAACACAGAGTAGAGGGAGGAGTTCCGCTAAATAAGTAAGTAATTTGCTTCTGCAATGCTGTAGTGGAACATGCAGCATGTTGCGCTGACTTCAAATACTGCTCCGTAATATCTGTACAGTAAAAAGATGTGGATGGTCAGTGTTTCTGAAGTGTGTTTTAAGAAATGTTCTGAATTCAGTCGGAAATCAATCAGGAAATGGTTTGCCAGTTATAATGCCATCAGATGGAAATCAATACATGTAAACGCCAAAGAGATCATCCACATACTGACATACACAGACAGATTACTGTGATTTGATTGGTGAGAAACACTGAATGTAAATGACGTTTGTTTGCTTACAAGAAAAGTCCACAGGGTACATGTTAAAATACAGTTTGTGTAAATTTTTATTTCCCTACATGATTGTCTAAATGCTGCTTCAAAACCTTCCACGCAATGCCAAGAATATGATTAGACTAAATACTAAAATCCTGTTGTTTTATTTATTTGGCCTAAAACATTCAAATGAAAGAGTCTGGTTATTAAACCCCTCACAGTCCCAGAAACAATGCAGAACCCCTCAGTGTCCTCAACTACAGCCCCGGTCACAGGTGCAATAATAATTCAGTGACACATTTTCTGCACTTGAAAAGTACAGTACACCCCAAGGATTTTCAGCTTCGTGCTTCATTGCGCCTGAAATATATCAAAATCAAGCTGTTAATATGAGTTGGCTGCCCAGTTGCTTTTACTGTATATTAAACACAGCAGTAAATCAACCTAGCACTAAATAGATCAAGCACAGAATCAGCTAGCTAATTAATCAGATCAATTAACCGTTATCTTTTATGTCATAGAGATATATATTGTATTAGCAATATGCACTGCTCATAGGAAATAGAAACAGGACTGGCATGATGTCAACATGACTGAGCTGTTTTCTTTTTTTTTTTTGCAGCAGCAAGTGGGATTGTGTAACAACAAACTATTAACTGTGATTGTAGTTCCCCTGTGTGGTTGCATAATATTAAACCAGCCATTGATCCTAATTGCAAAAGAACAAAACAGCGTCAGCAAATAAGGAAAAACAAAAACATTATCTGAGAAAAACTATGAGAGAACGATAAAAGAGAAGATGAGAATAATCAGAGCAAAGCACAAACAAGAGCCGGAGGAGAGAGAAACGAGTAGAGAGCAATTTAGTGTGAATGAAAAAAAAACAAAACATGTCTATGTACATAGTATAAAGACAAAGGAGAACTTTGCTCCATATTTCAGTGTGCCAGGGTCTAATCTTAATCTTGTCATCTAACACAGGACAAAAAGCTTTGGAGTGTTTGTGTTTGTGTGTGTGTCAGTCAATCAAAGTCAGAAGTCTAGCCTCTAATATAGTTTTGGATTGTGTTACCTAGCAACAAAGTTTCATTCCAGGACATCAAAATCATAAGTACAAGACTGATGTTCATTATTAGTAAGCTGTATTTCTTCCTTAAAGCTGTTTCACAGTAGTGTGGTGCAGAATTGCAATGTGAAAATGAAAAAAAAACAAAACCCTTTCAGGCTGACAGCTGATCAAACGATCACAGAGCGATGACATTGTTGGAAACGTTCATTAACAATTTTCCTCACTTAAGAAAATTTGTGTCCGTAGAGAGCGCCGTGCTCTCTCCCAGGTGCAGCATCTGGTGCTGACAGCGATTGTTTGCATGTGTATGTATAAACTGTGTTATTCATTTTTGCTTAATCTGATGTTTTCTTGAGGATTTTATTGGTTGAGTCCTTTTTTGCAAACCCAGATAATTTAATGGTTTCAAATGGTGTTTGTCTTGCATGAATTTTCCGCAGTGCACCACAATTCCCTCTGTTCTACTCTGCCTTTGTCTACTCTACCCGACTCTAACTCTCAAGGGACCACTACGAACTGCAAGACGAGGATCACATGACCGATGGGGTAGATGAGCTAGCATTAATGCTAGCAAGCTAATCTGCTAGCATGTTTACTGCTGGATATGCAAGCAGTCAACTCTGTTACCTTCATAAGCCACTCTGGCTGTGGGTTTCACACAGCCAGATAACTCAAAATCCATATTTATTATTGAATTATGCATGAAAAATTATTTCGGGATGAATTAAGTTCTATCTTATCTCATTTTCAGGTTGTAGCTTGAGTGTGTCACTTGGATCAAGACAGAAGCCTAAAAACCTTGATCAGGACATCTCTAGTTACAGTGGATATATTTCAGCAACTGATTTTTGAATATTAAAATTTGTTGTCTTTTTACTACAAAGACATCGAACTGTTTCCTCTCCGGTTATCTGATGTTACTCAAGATTGAACAGAGCTGGTAGAAGTCTTTTGCTGGATGACAGTGACGATTTAAAGGGAACATCTTTGATAATTGAACTGTAATACAGAACTGAATACAGAATTTATAACAAAGGGATCCATAAATGTGCTTTTAAAATGTAATTTATTACAAGTTATGTTTGCATGAACATTCACGAATATGATGTCATATTCTGGAGGGAGGTTAGCTTGCTACAAGTCTTTAGTTAGTTTGTGTGTTTTGTAATCATCGGGTTTACATTTGTAGTTTTTTTGCATTGATTAGACAGTTTTACACATTTTTCAAGGACAGTTGTGTAATGAACTCCTTCGCTGACTGCTTTCAGTACAACCTACAAAGTTTGTACTGTAGCAAGCAAGGGTACCGAAAAGTAATCTACTGATGTCTTTGGCTGTCTCCGTCTGCCACATCACCCTCCCTTTGCAGGTTGTATCAGTCCCTCGAGAGTCTCCCCTCCACTCTACTTTGTCTTCTCTACTGTGCTCTACTGTAATCTGCCTTCTCCAACTCTTCTCAACTCTTCTCTGCCCTCATCTATTCTACGCTGTACTGTACTGTATCGTAGTCCATTCTATTCTTACCCCAACATACAAGCTCTAAATCCTTGAAGCTCATCAGACTCAACCTCTAAAGTCACTGAAAACAGTTTGAAAGCAGAGTTGCAGAGCATTCTGAAGGGGTTAACACTGAGCGCAGGTTTAACTCTTCTGTCTGCTGTCGTTTCAGCGGCCTACATCAAAGTTTACCTCCTGGAGAACGGGATCTGTGTGGCCAAGAAGAAGACCAAGTCAGTGAGGAAGTCTCTGGATCCTCTCTACAACCAGGTCCTGGTCTTCTCTGAAAGCCCACAGGGGAAAGTGGTGCAGGTGAGATACACCATCATGGCCCACTGATTCACAACCCAGACAAACTAGGAAATGAAAACAGACGTTAAATGTCTTTTCAGCTTTTACACAGGGTTTGTTTCACAATATTTACTTTGAAAATGACAAAATGATAAAATAGCAAATATCTTATAAAACAGAAACCACTTAAAATGTGAAAACAGTACGGTAATGCAGGAAATGAGTAGAACTTTTAATCAAACTTGAACTATCCCTTATTGCCCTGAACTCAGTGGTCCTTTGAGCTAAATGCTAACACCAGCATGCTAACATGTGCACAAAGACAAAGCTAACATGCTAATGTTTAGCTGGTATAATGTTTACTATGTTCACCATCTTAGTTTACAGTGTTAGCATTCTAACATATGCTAATTAGCACTAAACACAAAGTACAGCTGAGGCTGATGGGTATTTCATTACTTTTGTATTTAGTCATAAACCAAAGTACAGGATAAATTAAATTTTTTTACCTCATGGTGGCACGGTGGATGAAATTACAATTCTTACAATTCACCCTGAAGGGGACATGAATGTATGTGTCAGATTTTATGGCAATTCATCCAATTGTTTCCAAGACATTTCACTCAAAACCACAAATGTGAACCTCACAGTGGCGCTAGAAGAAAAAAAACTCTGGGAATTACCAAAGTCATTTGGATTCATCGTCTGGGACCCATGAATCTCTGTACAAAATTATATGGCAATCCATCCAATAGTTGGTGAGATATTTCAGTTTGGACCAAAGTGGGGGACCAAGCGACAGGCAGACATTGCCATCCGTAGAGCCATGCAGCTACACCACAAGCACAGCAAGGTAGTGGAAACAGCAAATTCATAACCCCAATCACCAGGATCATGTGGACTGATGAATGTAAATTAGTGGCTCTGAAGAAGTAGTTCAGGAGGTGTAGAGGAGACACAGCAGAAGAAACTGGGAAGAAGAGCTTTACATTTACAGCGAGAATCTGACCTGAGGGACCAGGAGGCCGTTTGAGCTGATTTTGTTCTTTCAGTTGTTTGAGCTTCATCTGCTTTCAGGATCAAAAATGTCACAAAAGAACAGAGAGAGAGAGAGAGACTGCTTATTATAGTGGATTTGGAGCACTCTCAAATGTTGTTTTCTTCAGTTTTACTTTCTTCCCTTGCTGTTTTTTTTTCTGCCTTCCTCGCTTCCTTCTCTTCAAGCCTTTCCAGTTGGTCCTCCTTATTTCATTCCCTCCTTCCTTCATCTCTTGTCTGATATTGTTTTTTCCTGTTCAAAATTTGTATTTAATGAATTCATTTATTATTCATTTTCCTTTCTTATATGTTGTCATATTCTTTCTCTTACTGTCTTTTCTCTTCTGTTCTATGTCACAGTTGACTCTATTCACAATTGTATTTTTTTTTCCTTTTTGCTGTAATCCTGTTACAGCAGCGTTCCATTTTGCCGTCAGAATGGTTAAAGAACACACAACACCAACATGCACACGTGTGTGTTTTAACCTGATGTGTGGCAGGTGTCGTCAGTAATCAGCAGGTGGAAACAGTGGTGTGTTCAGTGAGAGGCCTGCAGCTCTGCCTCAGGCTGCTCTGCTGCTCCTGTCGCTGTGTAATTAGCCACTAAACGCCTCCCTCTTAATTATCTGCTGTCTGTGTCACTGTCCTCTGAGTTTCATCAAACCCATTCACATTGGATAATGAAAATTGCTGAAATCAGCAGCGCTTTTCAATTTGTCACTTCCTGATTTAGCGAAGCTGCTAAAGTTCATACTGAGAATTCATTCAAAATCATTACTCTTATTTTTTTAATGCTTTACAAAACCTGTCATGTGAGAAAACCAACTTGTTCATTCAAAGCACATGATTTCAGACAGATGTTTATCTCAGTGACCATATATTAGGTGGAATACTAGTCAAGTAAAAAAATTGTTAGCTATAAAAACTCTGGGATTTCACTTTGGCTGCACATCGGCTGTGTTTTTACTTATTTCTGCATCTATGTTGCAGTGTGTTTTGTGTGATAATGCACTTTAAATATATACAGTGTGAGGTATCTACTATGTGAAATGGAAAAGTCTGCAAAGCAAGCACAGACAAACGTTGACAAAGATCACAAACTGAAGCTAACTAACGTTGACATAACGGCCGTATACAGCTTATAGATGAATCTGTGTTGCAGAAGTACTCAAGCAAAATTGTTCAACTCTAATGTCTTTAAAGTGTGATGGGTGCAGACCCAAAAATCACAAAATGGCTAATGAAATCGTCAGCACTTGCAAATAGTTTATAATACTTCTTAATGATGAGACATTTGTGGTTGTGACCCCTATTCGACAGCCTGGAACCTGCCAGTGAATAACCACCAGCTGATACAGATCATCAAAACAACATCATCGAAAACCAAATCCTAGTAAGAAAATAAAAGTAGGAAAATTGAAGTCATTAAAAATAAATATACAATATTCTGTTTTTGTAACAAATATACATTATATACATACGTTACCTCCTTTTGTGCAGAACCTTCATAGATCATAGCATTACAATTCACAAAACCCAGGAAAAATTGCCTGGGGAAAGAGAGCTAAAGTAGGCCGAAGTAAGGAAGTCACCATTACTGTGGTGGCACCTTACTTGTAAACCTGCATAGAATACTCTAATATATGTAAAAGATTTCACTTTTTAAGTGTTTTTGCCAACAAATCTGTCCAGCAGATTCAGAACCAGTTATATGTTGAAAATGCTTTGGGGAAAACAACGGAACGTTAAAACCACTGCTCCATGAAATCAATTTTACTTTCCTAAATATCCATTATTATTAAATCCTATGTTTCATTCGTATTCTGAGTGGTTTGCCAACTAAGGACAGACCAGTGGCCGCTAAACGATCTGCCTGCACGGGGCCAATGGTGAGCCGCCACCTGGCATATCTCTTCCTTATGAAGTCAGATCAGTCTCACTAATAATAAATGCACACAGAAGGATTCACAAATGTATTTCGTGACTTATATATAAATTACTTTCTCCACGTAAAATATTTTTCAATGCACACAAAATAATTATCGTTGTATATAAATGTATAACAAATCACATATAAAAAGATAAGGTTCACAAATGTATTTCTGATGCACACACAAACATTTCTTGTTTTAAATATACAGTATGTAATAGAAATCCACAAACATATGTATTTCAAAGTATTTGCAATTTTCATCAAAAAACATATTTGGATGTTGTTACATTTATATAAAAACTGTTAAACTTGTATTTACAAATTGCTTGTCATTTGTGACAACAATTCACAAATGCATTTTTTTTCAACAGGGAAGTATCTGTAGCCAATCAGATGGCTCCTTCCTTTTCAGCCAACTGTTAAAGGCATCTGCTAACGCTAGTCTACCTATGATGCTAACCGGAGCTCATAATACATATATGCCGGTGCTACAAACTAGACAGGCCCAGGATGAGAGGCTTTTATTTCCCTGTTGACGGATGGTTCACAACATAAATATCCATTATAAAATTAAGGGGAACCTGTGGTTATCTGTCTCCTGTGGGGTGTTTAGACAGCGAGTCATGACAGTCTTTCCCGCACCAAAGCAGCAGAGAGAAGCTCCACAAACCGGCGCAACAGCAAGCAAGGGCCCGCGGGGGTCCCTAACTAGCCAGCCTGCCAGGCACATTCACAAACCCCGCTGTGAGCTGGCTGGAGCTCTCTAAAGAGACCAATCTCGTACACAAGAGGCTTTTATTTCCCCGTTGACGGATGGTTTGTTTAAATATCACACCACAAATGTCCATTATAAAATTAACGTTAAAATAAAATAAATCCCGAAATACATTTGTGAATACTTCTGTGTGCGTTCATTATTCATGAGACTGATCTGACTCCATACTTGCTAGCTTGGTACTACTTTTCCTAATCTGTCGGAAGGGGCGACTATGATCGTGATTGACCCAAACATCCCTGCTTTCACTGTTTCCACTCTGCCACCGCAGTAAAGCAACACATAAATCAGCTGCCAGACTCATCTATACTGATACTGATAATTTGCATTCAAGTCAGTGTGAGTTATATATCAAGCCCTTTTTCCTGTTATTTTGTCTTTAATGAGTAACTCACATGTCATTGGGGCAGGCGTGTGGTAAACAGAGGTCAGATTTGAACCTCTGTGTTTTCAGTGAAAAGGCCTTCAGAATGGCGTGAGGCTGCTCTGCTGCTGTCGTTTAGTAATTAGCTGCTAAACGCCTCCTTCCTAATTATCGGCTGTGCGTCTTTCTCCTCTCCTCCGCTCTGCACTCTTTGTTACCGTCCCTGATCATCTCATCTTCTCTCTTATCTCGTGCTCTCTTACGATTTGCATGTAATCTTTTGTTTTGTTTTCCATATGCTATTGTGTGTTTGGTTTGTGTGTTTTTGGAGTTAGAGCAAGCTAAATGTCGGCTTATTTCTGTGTTAGTCTGTATTCAGATGCTAAAGATCAGGTTGTTTTTCTATTTAAAAATTAAGTACATGACAGAAGAGTAGAGTAATCAATGTTGACCAACAATAGAAAAAATTAATAACAGCTCATAATATTTAGAATGTTTCTTTTTTCCATTTCCCTTAACGTGTGACAGCAGTTGATACATTCAGCTAATGCTGCATTTCTTTCCTCTGTCCACATACATTTTTTTTTTCAGAATTTAGAAAAATAGCAAATCCAGGGTTTATTGTATTTATTTCAAAATGTGTCACTCTTATCTCTTTCCCATCATTCTTTATTATTCTGTCTCTTCTAACCAGAGGGAGTTTCTGGTGTCAAAACGGCAAGTGGCTCACATAGAGACATGCTGAGCATTTGAAGTAATCTCTCTATCTGATTCTATAATTTAGGGCTCAGTCACACCAGCATTTATAACAGTAACATTTCAGACTGAAATCAATCCATTTAAATGGAATCAATAGATTAGCTCCCCAAGGCGAGGTAATCTGTGCAGTGCTTTTGTGTATAGTTAGTCTTTGACACCTGAATTTGCGTCACTGACCAACTGAAAAGTGTCTTGCCATTATTGGTGTTGCACCACCCTGAAGTAGTCATTACGTCACAAAACGTCCAGTATCACCCACCCTAAATAAGCATGTGGCAACCAAAACAAAGTATGAGGACTTTAGAAAATTACACCCACATGTGATTGCTGAACATCTCATTCCAAAACCATGCGCATTAATCTGCTGCTATAAAAGCCTCCACTCTTCTGGGAAGGCTTTCCACTTCAGGGATTCGCTCCCATTCAGCCACAAAAGCATTAGTGAGGTTGGACACTGATGTTGTGCGATAAGGTTTGACTCAGAGTCAGTGTTCCGGTTCATCCCAAAGGTGTTCGATGTGGTTGAAGTCAGGGCTGTGTGCAGGCCAGTCAAGTTCTACCACACCAAACAGGGAAATCCACTTCTTTACTGACCTGTACATGTATATGGAGGCATTGTCATGCTGAAACGGGAAAGGGCCTTAACCAACTGTTTCCACAAAGTTGTAACACTATTTTATAGAATACAAATGTTGTAGCAATTATATATACCCTTCATTGGAACCAAGGTGCCTACAACACTACAAAAAAAAAAGAGAGCCCCTGACCAAAAGTACATTAAAGTGCATATTGTGTATTTTTCAAGAATATCCAAATTAATTTTGCTGTCCCACTTTCTGGTGTTACCGAGCACTTACTCTTTCTTTCAAATCAAGTTCATCCATCCATTGTCTGTACCCACTTATCCTCACTTCAGTGCAAATTTTTTTTTTAAATTAAATCCCTTTTTGTCTTTCCATCAGCACCTCTGTTGTGTGTGTATGTGTGTGTGTGTGTGTGTGTGTGTGTGTGTCTCTGTGAGTTCCACTTCCTAGAAAGTGGACCAGTAGAGGATCTGGGACACTGTACATTTCTCCTATCCCAATGTCTCTATCTCCTAAGTTGTAGTGGTTGAGGTCAGGACCTTGTTTGGAGAATTGATCGCGGGCAGACAGAAAGAGATAGATTCTCCTTCTTTATAGATAAAGGGAATAGATTGAAGCAGATTTGCTGTCTGTGTCTCTGTGGAAGTCCCTAGCGCGCACACACACACACACACACTCCAAACAAATTGGTATGCTGGCATGCACAGACACATAGGATCACAACACGAGCAGACACGCGCACAGACGGGTATTGATTATTTTGTCCGCCGCTTGACAAGATGTGGGGCCGTCTGAGATGAGCTCTGATGTTATCAGGATGTCAGGAGACAGAGGACATGTAATGTACAACACACACAGGTTTCTAAGCACATACCACCATCATCTCCCTCTCACAAAGAATCCCTTTTCATTTACTTTAATTGAAACCTCAGCCTGCTCTGTGCTGCTGTAACAGAGAGGGGAAACTGTCAAGATCCAGTATTGCTTCAGAACAGATTTCCAAACCATCTAGATTAATGCTAATTAACCCCACCCTCTTAACCTTATCACTTTGTCAATTAATCTGTCTGGTCCTCCATTATCCCCAGAATGCTTTATGTGCAAGATTCAAGGGCCTCTGCACTAAATCCCTTGAAATTAATAGAATTCTCTTAAGTGGGCTGGAAACACTAAGGGGAACATTAAGTACATCTACCTGTAGATGTAACTTTGCTGATTGATACTTTCTATTCAAGATTACGTGATGTGTCCTGCTTTCATTACCTTAGAATAAGCCGTTTATAGCTACATAGGTAGCGGGTCCCCTTCAACGGAGACCGCCATGTTTCTACATTAGCACAGAACTGACAGACTAAACAAAAATAAAATTGCTCTCCACTGAGAAACAATAAAAATGCCTACCTAGGTTACATCCCATTAAAATTATGAACATGCCCACAGCCTCAAATGTTGAACAGAAAACATAATTGAGTGCGTCCCCACGCATGGATGGCCACAGCATGAACAGACAGCACTGTGTTTATTAGACACAAGTTATCTGATAACATGCATATTGACAAGTGCTTTACTATTAGCCTATTTCAGGAACCTAAATATACAGGAAAACAAATTTATACAAAACAAAAGAAGTGGCAAAAACATGATATTTTAGAGCTCCCCCTAAATGTATCTTTTTAGTGGAAAAGCTTACATGGATAGTCAGGCAGGCAGGCAGGCAGAGGTCCAAACCGGGAAGGAAGTCCAAGACAGGCAAACAAATCAGACATGGAGCAGGCAAGGTACAAAATCCAAAAATCCATACATCCAAGGTAAAAAAAAAAAAAAAAAAAAAAAAAAAAACAGAACAGAAGAAACATCCAAGCTGAACATATAGGATACCACGTGCAAAGTACAACTGTGAATGATAATGACAATAAACTGACACTAAACAAAGGAAGAAACCCGGACTAAATACATTTAGGTAGGGGAGACAATGAAACACAGGTGCAATTTATCAAGGCGGGGCCAACAATCTAAACTGGAGGGAAAACAAACAAAGACAGGAAGTAAAACCACACGTAAGACACACGAGGAGAGGACAACACTACAAAATTAAACAGGAAACAGGACAAAACCCCCAAACTATGACACAAACTGTTTATCACCAACACCAAATCACTGTCAATGTATTTCATTTGTGTTTTGCCAAGCGGCATGGCTGTAGGGATCAGTGATCCTTTGATTTTTCTCTAACGCCACTATCAGGTCAAAGTTTTCACTTATCCTGTTTAATACTTCAACAACTACAACATGGGTTAGCAAAAAAATGGTACAGATATCCATGGTGCATCCTGCTGACTTTGGTGATCCCCTGACTTTTCCTCTAGTGCCATCATGAGGTTTACTTTTTAGCTCTTTATTGAAATATCTCGACATCTATTGGACTGCTATAAAATTAGGTTCAGACATACATAGGATGAATTGTAAAAACTTTAATCTCCTGACTTCTAGCTTCCTCATATAGCACCATCATCTAGTCAAAATTTTATTTTGTCCAATTCTTTGGTTTATGACTGCAAAATACCTGCAGAACTAATGACAGTCCTATCAGCCTCAGCTGTACTTTGTGTTTAGTGCTAATATAGCAAATGTTTGCATGGTCACACACTAACCAACACAATAAACATGGTAAGCATTATACCTGCTAAAAACCAACATGCTAGCATTATTATCGTAAGCATGTTAGCATGGTGATGTGAGCATTTCGCTCAAGTACAGCCTCAAAGAGCTGCTAGCATGGCTGTAGACTCTTAGTCTTGTTTCTATAAGTTGTAACTCGTGGCAACTAAAGCATGATTAGTGTTTTTGTTTAGAAAGCTCAAAACCCTTAAGAAGAATAGAGATCATGGATGCATTGAATTTCATTCAACCAAAACCATGATCTTTCCCAAATCTTTACCAAGTGTATTAGTAGCCTTAATCTAACATGGGATACAGGAGATGAACCCTGGTCAGAGATGGTTCAGAAAGGAGACGGCACGCTTTAGAGTAATTTCCTGTATCTGTGTCAAGTGGGTTTTATCATTGCCCCGCCCCCTTGAAGAGACTAACGGCAGGTCATGAGTCTATTCACTCCAATGGGAGAACAGACTAAACAAAAATAAAATTGCTCTCCACTGAGAAACAATAAAAATGCCTACCTAGGTTACATCCCATTAAAATTATGAACATGCCCACAGCCTCAAATGTTGAACAGAAAACATAATTGAGTGCGTCCCCACGCATGGATGGCCACAGCATGAACAGACAGCACTGTGTTTATTAGACACAAGTTATCTGATAACATGCATATTGACAAGTGCTTTACTATTAGCCTATTTCAGGAACCTAAATATACAGGAAAACAAATTTATACAAAACAAAAGAAGTGGCAAAAACATGATATTTTAGAGCTCCCCCTAAATGTATCTTTTTAGTGGAAAAGCTTACATGGATAGTCAGGCAGGCAGGCAGGCAGAGGTCCAAACCGGGAAGGAAGTCCAAGACAGGCAAACAAATCAGACATGGAGCAGGCAAGGTACAAAATCCAAAAATCCATACATCCAAGGTAAAAAAAAAAAAAAAAAAAAAAAAAAAACAGAACAGAAGAAACATCCAAGCTGAACATATAGGATACCACGTGCAAAGTACAACTGTGAATGATAATGACAATAAACTGACACTAAACAAAGGAAGAAACCCGGACTAAATACATTTAGGTAGGGGAGACAATGAAACACAGGTGCAATTTATCAAGGCGGGGCCAACAATCTAAACTGGAGGGAAAACAAACAAAGACAGGAAGTAAAACCACACGTAAGACACACGAGGAGAGGACAACACTACAAAATTAAACAGGAAACAGGACAAAACCCCCAAACTATGACACAAACTGTTTATCACCAACACCAAATCACTGTCAATGTATTTCATTTGTGTTTTGCCAAGCGGCATGGCTGTAGGGATCAGTGATCCTTTGATTTTTTCTCTAACGCCACTATCAGGTCAAAGTTTTCACTTATCCTGTTTAATACTTCAACAACTACAACATGGGTTAGCAAAAAAAAAATGGTACAGATATCCATGGTGCATCCTGCTGACTTTGGTGATCCCCTGACTTTTCCTCTAGTGCCATCATGAGGTTTACTTTTTAGCTCTTTATTGAAATATCTCGACATCTATTGGACTGCTATAAAATTAGGTTCAGACATACATAGGATGAATTGTAAAAACTTTAATCTCCTGACTTCTAGCTTCCTCATATAGCACCATCATCTAGTCAAAATTTTATTTTGTCCAATTCTTTGGTTTATGACTGCAAAATACCTGCAGAACTAATGACAGTCCTATCAGCCTCAGCTGTACTTTGTGTTTAGTGCTAATATAGCAAATGTTTGCATGGTCACACACTAACCAACACAATAAACATGGTAAGCATTATACCTGCTAAAAACCAACATGCTAGCATTATTATCGTAAGCATGTTAGCATGGTGATGTGAGCATTTCGCTCAAGTACAGCCTCAAAGAGCTGCTAGCATGGCTGTAGACTCTTAGTCTTGTTTCTATAAGTTGTAACTCGTGGCAACTAAAGCATGATTAGTGTTTTTTGTTTAGAAAGCTCAAAACCCTTAAGAAGAATAGAGATCATGGATGCATTGAATTTCATTCAACCAAAACCATGATCTTTCCCAAATCTTTACCAAGTGTATTAGTAGCCTTAATCTAACATGGGATACAGGAGATGAACCCTGGTCAGAGATGGTTCAGAAAGGAGACGGCACGCTTTAGAGTAATTTCCTGTATCTGTGTCAAGTGGGTTTTATCATTGCCCCGCCCCTTGAAGAGACTAACGGCAGGTCATGAGTCTATTCACTCCAATGGGAGAAGTGAACATGACACAAAAGTGCCTTGTATACCCAAGCATCCTACACGACTTCCTCCCTGTGACTGCTCCGCAATATAGTAATGTCACACATCCTGAAAGGGAGAAAACACTGGCAGTGAATGTAATCCAGAAAGAAATTATGTTTCCTTCAAAAGTATTTGACAAAGAAAACTCTTCTAGAGGACAGGCTTGTTTTGGTAATTTATGGCTTCAAACCTGAAGTAGAACAGACCATAAAAACTACTGACTTATGGGTTTGATGGGCACTAATGCTTCAGTATCTTGGTATAGTGTTATGGTTCAGGTATTATATCTGGGTTTAGTGAAAAATCAGAGCAGGTTTTTTGGGTGTTGTAAGTAAGATATGATATCTGTCACTCATATCAATGATTGCTTTTGTAGAACACTTTCTGAAGAAAGCGCACTTTCTTAATATTTTTAATATGTCTACTTTGACGTATAAATACTTTGGTGATATGGTATGAATACATAATTTTTTCTTCCTTATTTATATCTTGCCACCCTCTTCCATAGGTGATCGTTTGGGGCAACTATGGGCGGATGGACCGCAAATGCTTCATGGGTGTAGCTCGAATCCTATTGGAGGAGCTGGACCTCAGCACAATGGTGATTGGGTGGTACAAGCTCTTCCCTACCTCCTCCATGGTGGACCCAACAATGGCGCCACTCATCCGCCACTCCTCCCAGATGTCCCTGGAGAGCACCATTGGGCCCTGTTGTGAGCGATCCTAAGACTCACACGAAAATATAAAGTTTTGTTGTTGCGACTAAGATTCCATCACTGTCTCAACCAAATCCTAAGACACATTTTTATATACCCTGTAGCCCCGTGCCCAGGTCAACCAGGTGGCACTGCGCCTGGAGTAGATAGGTGTTAAGTATCTTACTCAAGGGCACTTTGACAGGTCCAACCACACTTGGGACTGAACCACTCTCCTGATTGGGAAATGACTTTACTAACTAATAGGTCATTTCAGCACTCATTGGAAATGTACTGTAACTCTTTTGATATTTTATCAGACTGTTTCCCGAGACTCATGGGAAGCACATTTCTTTTGTTGTTGCAACCGACCGCCCCTCAGACTCATAGGAAAATTTTGCTCTCTTCAGATGTCTTTGATGAAAAAACAAAAACCTACTTAATGAGGATACTTCAAAGGAGGGCTCGGTTGCCGACATTGATCACATCCTATTGGGACCACAATACACTGCGGGCTCAGCTTTGCTTCAGCTACGCGCCTTCTTCACAGCCTACATTCGATTCTCATTCCCAGGACTGCTTGTTGTCTCTCTGTGTCCTCATTAATGGGCTGGACAGCTCCTGAGTGTTATCTGTCTATCCATGGGTCCAGAGAGAAAGTGAGACTGCCCTCAGACTGTTTGAGACACCAGCCTCCCATTTTGCAGGAGCATGGGGACAGCTGGTTTTAGGTGAATGGATCTGTGCGCAGAAGGACTACAGTTGACTTTAAAAAACGAATTACGCTTATTTGTTGTAATCAACCAAGACATCTTGGTTTTGAACACTGACTCAAGCTGTTTTTGTTTTTTGTGTCACACATTTGGCCCTTCAATGTTCAATTAATTTGGTACTATGTGTATGTGAGTGGAGTAGGCATGAATGAAAGTCCCTTTCATTTCTATCCTACCAGTTAGTTAGGACTGCAGATAATTACATTTACCTGCAGTGCCAGGTATGAATCAGTTCCCGAGTGGATTTATATGGTTTAAAAGAAGAACTAGCAGGTTCTGACTTTCCAAAGACCATGTGCCAGTATGACCCAAGAGCTTGTACATTTTCATTACAATCATTCACAACATTAGCTGATCTGACTGATTATTGTGTCATCTCTTGTGGAAGGTGCTTATCAGATAAATCAGCTAGTGTTGTGTTCGGTAGGAATGAAAATGTGCAGCCTTGTGGGTTTTTAGAAAAAGTGATCTAAGACCCAATTTTACCTGGTTGTTTCTTGAATCTGTAGAAAATTGATTGTGTTCAAATAGAGATTTCCAGCATATGTTAGCATAATTTCGTTTTAGCCAGATGGGATAAAAGCGTACAAGTATTTGTTGGGTGTCGACCAAAATCCTTCCTGGTGCATAACATTATGCTATGTAGCCACTGAAGATACATCACAAAGTGGAAAAATGGCGGATACAGATATCAGGTATCACCAAACTAAATTGGATTTTATGCATGCAATATTTTGTATTATATTACGATTAGAATTCAAAGCGGCTAACCATAGATGCATGTGACGATCCAAACTGTCCAAATGCAATGTGGTTAAACCTTATGAGGATTCAATCTAGATACAACTGGTATGAAACAGCCAGGAGTAAATGGGGTCTGAAATGTTGAGGGTGTTTTGTCATCATTTGGTTCAATTCTGTTCTGTGTTGTTCTAAATTTTCACATCCACCTGGTAGTGCAGGTCACATCAAGTACAGGAGGAGATATTGCACCTGTGTTGTACAGACACATGATGATATTACAAAAAAGACAAATGTTTCCAAAAGCATTGAAGATAGTAGCCTGGCTGACAGTGTAGGGCTGAAAACTTGCAGTATATCCCAGTTTAATTGTAGTTGGGAATGCTCTTTGGCTAATAATCTAGAAGTAGATTTTTAAGATTCCTCCTCTCTTTTTTTTTTTAAAGCTTTGGCTAACAGTTGTCTAATAACAGTTTCTACTGTGCCAATTTCTACCAGCAAGTGTCTTCTCCTTCCTCTTCTTCAGTTACCTTGCAGCATGTGCTATTGTGAGGGAGGAACAGAAACAACCACTCACAACATCTGACAGCAGTATTCAGGATGTGCAGAGAAGCGTCCCTTTTATTCTAAATTACAGCCCTAATCCACAGACCACCAAGGCACCTGGTGATTAGCCATGCTACGACTCAGTATGGAGAGAGGAAGAAAGGGAGGAAAAGGAAAGAGAGAGGAAGGAAGCATGAAATGTACTTTGCATCATCCAAACAAAGGATCTGTCTGAACTGACGTCAGATTTACAAAAAGGACACAAATATAGGATGAAGTTAAAGGGAACACAATGTGCACACTAGAGAAATGTATAGTTTATTAAAGAACAAAAGTATATGTATTTCATTTGGGCACTTTATGACTCTTAGTGTCTTTTTTATGTGTAAATATTATGGTTGTTAGTGTCTTTTGGAGTGAGCCAAAGTTAATCTATAATGACTTAGTTGATTAATGTTAAAACTCGGAGGGAGGAAAGGGATATCCTTGCTAGTTACTGTAAGATTGTAGCATTAGCTGGTAGCATCCGCATGACTGATTAAAACAAATTAATTAGGAGATAGCTTGATAAGACTAAGCATGAGCTATACGCTACACAGAAAGAGGAGAAATGAAAATACAGTATGTTGGGTTGAGACCCAACATTAATTGAGGAATACATACATATGTAGCAATTGAATTCAGATTCAAAGTTTACTGAATTTCATTTGGGGCTTTTTCCTTTCAGAGACAATAACTGAGATCTGTAATAAGAGACAAAAACAGTTTTGTTTTTTAACTTTGAAGCAAGATTTCAGAACAAGAGAATTAGAATTTCTCACACTAATTAACTAATAACCATACAATTTGGAGTAATTTTACTCTAAAAAAACTTTGCAAAATAGGCCTCTGTTTTGCAAGTAGCAGTGTTGCAGGGATATTAATACTGTATTTATTTCCAAACAAATTAGCTACATTCTGTAAAGCAATAATCAAAATAAAAAACATCCAGTCATTGCAATTTTTCAGTTGTACAGTGGAAACAATGAGAAATGACAAGCTTAGCCAGTGATTTTCACTGCAATCAGATTTCTCAATTCAAATATTCTACAAGACAATTTAAGTTATCTTGTGGCATATGTTTTGTATATATCAGGACCTTTGAAACATATGCGATTCCAAAACATCTTACTGCTCTGATTTATTTGACACAAGTCATAGAGGCTTGCTGTCCAAGAGAAACATTGTAAGGTAGCAGGATTTTTAGGATTTAAAACACCTTGAAAATAGCTTGAAGAATCTGAATACAGGAACTGAAAATCACTTGTTAAGATCATTTTAACCCAGTGCATTCATGTGTTTTTTGCCATAACTTATTCCAGGGAGAGTGTCATGTAGTCTCTGGGGAATCTCTGTTTACAGAAGGAGCTGAAATATACCCCATATACATTATAATTTCTGATTTGAAAAATGCAGGATCATTTTTCACAACTTAAAATTATATTGAATAGCATGAATTGTAATCTAATGATAACAATGACTTACTGGTAGTTAGAATAAAAGGGGACTGTTTTTAAAAACTAGGTGATATTAGAAAAGTTGTATAAATCAAATATATACGTATATAATATATATAAATATATTTAAAATCAATTAACTCCTCTTACTGTGACCCAAGGAATGTTTTTTGTCAGTGTTCTTTTGTGCCAAAATAACATATTTTGAGGGCTGATTTCCCAGTTGAGGACCAATGAAAGAGGCAAGTTTACACACTTGGCATTCAATTTTCATTCAGCAACCCATAAGAAGAGTACATTCTGTTCTAAAGAAATAACTTTGCATCCAAGAAGAAGAAGAACTCTGTCGCTGAAACAAAAGTAATATTGCATGATAATGATCTAGATTTAGTGAAGATAGATCACAAAGAGAGTTAGTAAAGTTGCAGTGGTAACCATCATATAAGTTTTCCATCTGTCTACATCTAACCTGCAGCAGCTGCCTGTACAACACAAGTGTTGTAAAGCATTAATCAATGTTAACAAAGAGCTGATTGTTCATTGTAGCATTTAAAAGCTAAAAACCTTTCCTCTCATTTGGGTGGAGCAGCATGGCAGCAGTAGTATGGCATGCATGCAGTGAATGATGGGTTTCTATGATGGCTACAGGTGCAGACTCAGGCATTAGTGTGAATTTGGTGTGAACATGTATACAGCTGACCCTTGCAAGAACATTTTCTTCTCTAATTCTTTGGGAGAGATGGACAAAAAAATTGATTGTGTAATTTTGCTCATCAAAAGCTTCTTGTTCACCAGTCTGAATTTGTTTGTGACATTTTGTAACTTTGAAGGCAAATGAATGAGCTAATGAACTATGTAGATGTTATAGTTGACATATTCAGCACCAAAAATGTACGTTTTTGCATTCACCCATATTTTGATTGTGTCTGCCACATGGGTGTTAATTATGTACTACTATCAACTGTAATGTAAGTAGAGGCCTTAAACACACCGATATACATTTTGTCAGGGCTAAGGACTAAGAATTGTCACATAAAGTAATCAAAATGACGCAAAAAAAGTTTCACAGTGTCACCATTTCAGCCCATTACTTAAAGTAATTTAAGTGTCATCTATGGAAATGATTATCTCTGCGTATGTTCTTAATGAATTTCTGATATTTCAACTGACTATTTGTGTATTCTCCCCACTCCTTGTTGTGGGCATAATTGAACAAACTGAGCAAAAAAAAAAAAAAAAACATGTTTGCATAGTAGATATTCAAACATTCTGACCTGTTTCTAAACAAGACGTTTTTTCTAAACTTAGAAAAATTACACTAGTGTTTATTTATTGAGGTTTGAATGCAAATAATGGTACTTTCTGGTTTCAATCGAGTAGAGTAAAATTAAAAAAACATAAGAACATTCGCAATCTAGCCATCTGTGCCATCTGTAAGAATTGTACTGGAGTCCTGTTGGGGTCCTTTTCCACCCTAACTGCCTTTTAGGTTGACATTCTGCAAAACATTATTAGTTCTACTCAATTCTATGGCACAATATGGGGCCATTCTCCAAGATACAGAGAGAAAACTCTAGGGACAATTGTGTTACATATATTAAGCAGCTTATGTGTTCAGCTAATAACTTTTAGATGTGAAACAAAGGTAACATGACTGTCCATAAAGTTTTCTTAGCCACCTCCGACATTGCAATTCAATGATGAACAGACTTTTTCTTGATCTTGAGCGCATCTATGACCAGCCTTCCTGGTTGACACTGGCTATATTTACATGCACACAATAATGTAATTATTGTGAGTTCTCTGATTAAAGAACAGTAGCATTTACATGATTTGAAGCCAGTGTAACCATGTGTTCCCAAAGTATTTTTCCTAAGTCGAAATGCACATTTGAACATTAACTTGTAAGGACAACCTAATCAACAGAAGATATGTTCAGGCAGTCAGAAACACAACAGTAACGTGCAACAAATCTAAAACAGCCATAACTGTGAAGCACCCTTGTAATTTCCATTCAAGCTACAAGAATTGAACACCATGTTCCAAGATGACATTATTCTAATGAAAGTTGCTTGCTCACTGAAAGTCTTTCAGGCTTCTGTATGTTTGCCGTTGGCATTAGAGTCCTTCTCTGGTCGAGCTGGCTGACTGCCTGTTGGCGTCACATATACATTATAGGCATTCAAATAATTTACTTTTCAAATTTTATTCGAACTAAAGGTCAAGATCACCAGGTCGCACCACCGGGCCAATTTTGGGTCACGGTGGGCAGTGCCAGGATGTTATTTTGAGGTTAATTTGACAATGATTGGCATCATGTTGCACCTCTAGTGTTTGAGTTCATGTGTATCATCCACATTACTTTCCTAACTGAAAAACAACCACATTTGTGTGCGCATGTATGTGGGTCATTGGCATGCTGTGAGCTAACCTTGATGCAAAATAGTAGAAAACTTTACCTTTTTGATTTTGTTGAGTTTAGGGATGGCATATGGTAACCCTGATTATTCACACAACGAATGCACAGGCAAAGCCATGAAGTTTCTGTCTGTTTTTGCAGAATATCAACCTAAGAAGCAAATCTGGGTAGAATTCCCTTTGAAGTATAAAAAACCCTTCTGTTACCTTAAATTATCCATATCTTTTTCCTCTTAAGTTCATGGGTTTTACTGATGAGAAAGAAAGAGAACACTGTCGTTTTTTGTTTTTTTGTGACAGTATGTACATTTCTAGACACATATCATATCATGTTCTCTCCGGGGGAAGAGGTGGAGGAGTGGGAGGATGAAAAGGTAGATGCAGCTTCTCTGCTGCGGTTACAAAACGGTGGCTAGTGGATCCCAAAAGCAACACATCTCCTCCAGTCTGCTGCAGAGGCAGCGGTTCCCAAACTTTTTCCTTAGAGGTTGTCCCCAAACCAACCCTCATAAAAGTGTTCCCCCACCTGCCATCTGGTAGATCCTCTTATTCAAAGCATCCCACATCACCATGGGTGAATACATTTTTAGGTTGAGTGACCCCAGTGTAAATCAAAGTGCCATGGAGTTTCGTAACTTGTGTTTCTCAACACCATTCCTGATTCAGTTCCCTCTGACTTTTCTCTATGAGTTCACATTTCAGTCACACATTGCTAGTCATACACTGGTGTCAACTCATTTGGACTCCAACCTCAAATGTTCTAAACAAATCCTATTTTTATTTCTCCATTTATGGTTGATGATACAAAGTCATTTTATCTACAGCATTCACAGCCTTAAATTCTCGTCTCTAAACCAACATTTGAGGCCTTTTGAGGACATTTGAGAATTTTTCAAACATGACATTTCCCTAAGGCCCTTCAAATACTGTATAAGAAGGTAATGTTTTGGTTTTGGGATACTCGATGAGATGTGTTTTACAGGCCTTCTCATGCTGTCAGGAACATGTGATATGGGCAACTGTTGGAAGCAATGCTGATGGAAAATCCTCAATGATAAGAATTTATCCAGGGAAGGTTTTATAAGCATGTGTATTCTTTTTCTCACACATTCTTTTGGTTAAACACATTTCACGAGAGTTGCTCCATCCCTTCAGTCTTCTACTGTCAGCCACTGAGTAGCTTCATCGGAGCAACTGACTTGTTGCATTTGTTGCTCAATGGCAGCTCAGCAGCAGTAACAGGAAGGGAGATCATCACTGTTTAAACACATTTTAAGAATCATTTAAGGATTTCAAACTTCCATTTACAAGTATATAGTAATTTTTAAAGTTTTCAATACTTTTCATCCCATCTGTAGATTAGCGTCAACAAATGTTAGCATAAACTAATTTTAGTAAAGCAGTAAGCAGCAAATGCCCATCTGCATTGCTTTCCATGTGTTGCTCATGTATTACTGCCTTGAGAACCTGAATGTTATCAGATGAGTGACAAAGTGGTGTAACTTTATTTTTATTCACTGCACTGTCGTTTAAAACACAAGTATATTTGCAGATTCTTTGGCAAACTGTTATATTGTTGAGTAAATGCACAATTTGGTGTATTGTTATTCTATTCCAGCTGTGAATAAAATAGTTTAACTCCATCATTAGATGTTTTAATGTTTGTTTTTATTCACGTATTTGTTTAAGTTGTGGTGTTAATATTTTGTAAGAGACAACAGAGACTACAGCTCCTATGTGGCTTTACCAGCATGCTAATGGCTAAGACTCATGGGATATGCTGTTGCTGAATGCTGGTAACGGTCACTTTATCTTGGGATAAAACGACAGAAAACCCCAAAAATTGTTCAGCTTTTTAAAAAGGCTGATGAAAGACACCTTCGATGAGAAAACCCAGTAAGTTACAGAAGCTAGCGGAACAATAGATAGCCAAGAAACAGGGAGGGACATTTGCTCGTTATAATAACAACATAACATTGCCATAATGGGCTGTAGGCTACTGTAGACAACTTATAAACTGTCTAGATCCAGCTAATGCAATTAATGCCACCAACTGATTGGACAAATGACCACCTGATTTTGGGATCATCCAATTGTAGAACTAATTTGGACTTGAGATGAAGACAGGTAGAGGCTTCCTTAATGACCTCCACATAAGAAAGTTCACAAGTGTTACCATGAAGCAACAGAGCCAATGATTCAGCAGAGACATGGATGAATTTGGAGTCTTAGCATCAACACATCTCAACAGGTGAGGTTAATGATCAGGGCTGCCAACTCCCACGCACTGACCATGAGACCATTGACACTTTTCACACGCTCTCGCGCCACACGTCCATTTTCTCACTCAGTGAAAAACAAATTTATAACTGATAACGTCGCGGCACGAATCAACTCTGCCCAGCTGCTGCGACACCACCGTACGCCGGGATAGTAATCAAGTGGACCCACTCTCGCCCTGTGAGTCGCAGACAGTTTGTGACTAGAGTGGTAACGTTACTGGTAGAGTTTTGCGATGGAAAAATTAAAAAATGAAGCGTAGCCAACAACAGCAGCTTTGATAAATTGATAAATCTCTGTGTTCCTATATGAGCCATTAATCTTAAGAAAATGAGATGGTGGCTAAACAATGTTTTTTTAGTTTTTTTTTTTTTAAAGGGAGTAAAAAAGGCATGCATTTGAGTTATAGTGAGAGTATAATCATAATGTACTCCTCACAATAAAGAGTACTAGATACTGGACTTGAACATAAACACATTCATTTACAGTGATCTTGATGAAACTATTTTTGAAATATGAAACTTCTTTATATATAATATATAGCCTATATACCGGTATTTCATATATTGATATATTTCTCATATGTTGTGATTAAAGTTGCAAATGGAACATTATCTGTTGATCGTGCCATCAATTTTGTGCCATAGATCTACCAGTCCTAGTCTTCAAAGTGTAGCTTATATCTCTAATTGAATTCCACAGCATGTGATGTTCTGTAGGGTTTTGTGTTAAACATTCAGAGAGTAAGACAGCTTTTTTCTGATAAAATTACCACTATATATATTAACCACTTTTCTGGCAGAATGATTAAACTAAGCATGATAGCCATCTTAATCATAATGCGTTGCTTCTAAGTAGCTGAAAATGTGATAAAAGTATGTAGAAATGCAGAAAATGGTATTCAAATCTTTTTTTTTGGGGGGGGGGGTACCGAAAGTATAACTTTTTTGTATTTCCTTCTTTGCCCAGAGATGCATTTATTTAGAGTAACCATATTATATTGTGAACAATAATTTTGGATAAATGAGTCGGATGTAATCAGGCCGGAAATTGATGGGGCGCAATGATTCTTTTGCCCCTCTCTGTGGGGACGAACGTAACAGTTGGATAAATCAACCACAAAACAAGTAAATACTTAATATTTCTGCCATATAATGCTCATTAATGCCTCAGTTAGTCCTTCAAGCAAATTACCATGTTACCCTCAGATCAATTTATCATGTTATACGTCACAATTTTATGAAACTGGTCCAATGCATTAAACTCACCGTAGTGCATATTCACCATTTTCTCTTATGAATAACATTGGGTGGGAATTTAAGATGTTTAAACTGTCACATATCAACCTATCACGTGCACTCTATCTCCAAATCATGCATGTTCCTCTCTTTTTAATTAACAGCTGGTACAATCGAAGCAAGCCAACCAGCAGATAACATTTTTCTTTTAGCATAGGCCCTGTCCACTAGACATTTTGACTTGTCATAGAGGGGTAAACAGGTGTAACCATATAGAATAGTGAATGATTCTTTAATGGTTACACCTGTGTTTACCCATTTATGACCCTAATCCTGGGCATTTTACTGCAAACATAAGAGCAAAGAAATACATCTTAAATAATCCCGTCTCCCTCAGCTTTATCCTGGCTAGCACCAAAGATAACAGCATGATAAATGAAACCTTCACTGATACTTAGCCTACGGATAGGTCTAACAGATGATATACATTTGCAATCTTCAACAAATAAACATTACCTTAAAAAACTGAAAACACTTCAGTATTGTATTTTTTATTGTCCAAGAGAATAATCAGTTTTTCAACTGAGGGAAAACTGATCGGATCGTGCTGATTTTTGGCTACAGCTCAGTGACAGGGTATACCTCGAGCGGACTTAACGGCAGGTTTCTGACTTCCATATTACAAGAGGAAAGGTCTGTGTTACAACTGTCCTGCCATTACTTTTGTTCTGGCTCTCCTCTATGCTGAAGGTACAAGGTAATTTATTTCTCATTATACAACACAAGGTTGTACGGTTGATTGAAATTAAGTTAGTAGTCCCTTCATGCTACACACATACAATATATATATATATATATATATATATATATATATATATATATATATATATATATATATCTTACAGTTATTTGTATACACCCAGGAAATATGCAGGATATATGCATTTTTTTAAATTTGTGTCTGGAGGAATGCAAGACAGCAGCAACAAGATAGTGAAGATAATAATATGGTTATCATCATAACCTTCACATAAAATGTGCGACATCTGGAAACAGTGTCCATCCACTTCAACTGCACTTGAGCACCAAGCACCATCGATGTAAACAGAGTCCTCGCCTCCTCTCATCTTGCTGGAGTCTTGTGCTCCTTCAGCTCAGAACACGGTCTGCCCATTAAGTGCTTGATCCAGGATGTTGGTGGAGCAGTTCTCTGCAAAGATGTGGGCACAACATGTATCAGATTTCCTGTTGCTTGGCCTGCCTGAGTCCCATTTCGTCCAGACCGGACAATAACCAGGAGGAGCCTGTCCAAACTGGGCCAGCTGGCCTACAGGCTTCATCATCAGGCGCAGCCGTTGCCACAGTCAGAATCTCCTGATCCAGTCGATTTGAACAACTTTGGCTTAGCCCTTTAAATCAAACCCAGACAGACATCATTCAATGATGTTTCAGCAATAAAGCCGAAACACTTTTTAAACAAAAGATTCCCATTAGCTACTGTAACAACAATAGTAGCTACTCTTCCTGGAGTCCACATAATGTATTTAATATACTTCAGTGAAAATAAAAACGCATGACGCATAACATCATCTATAGACAGACATCTATACACACCATGAGACTCAACAATACTAACGACAAACACAGAATGAACAACACAATAATTCAAAACCTGTCTAGTACGATAGATAGCTCTACGTAATTATGTAACCTTTTAGAGAGAAAGTAATAAATAAGCAACATACATCCTCCGATTACAAATAAATCTTCATGTATAGCTCTCTGCATCAACCAGAATTATATTTGGCTAAACCATTTCTTGTGTAAATAAATACAAGCTTTACATTTTATTAGAGTGTGTTTTATTGCTTTGCGTGGTAACAAATTCCATGCCATCATTGATCAATAATTTACTTTTCTATGTATTGAACCAGTTGTACATGAGGGCAATAAAAATAATAAAATAAATAAAACAATTGCCATGCTTCTGCCGAGTTTCTTCACAATCTGATATACTTGCCATGTAATTTTTACTATTAGCAATTATTGCAGATAAACTCCTGCACACTAGTTTAACTTGCAATATTTCATTTCTATGCGACGTTTCGGTGCTAGACCTTCATCAGGCAACTGATTTGTGACAATGAAAAGCATTCTTAAATAGGGAGTGGTTAGTAAGTCTGCAACAATCACATTCCCCACATGCAATGGGAAGGCATAAAAACATTACATCAATTGACTAAAAGACAGTCTCCGATATCATACTATATAATCATACTATAAAATGGATGCTTGTAGCCCCAAAGGATAAACTGCATTCTCAAAAGATACATTCAAGTGTTGTGGTTACATTTGTAGATGAACCCATAGGGATACATTTAAATGATGAGTACTATTAACAATTATACCTAATAATTTTGTTTTGTCACTTGTTTGTCCCATAGT
This sequence comes from Siniperca chuatsi, assembly GCF_020085105.1. Lineage (NCBI taxonomy): Eukaryota > Metazoa > Chordata > Actinopteri > Centrarchiformes > Sinipercidae > Siniperca > Siniperca chuatsi. The sequence continues at coordinate 4,931,246 of NC_058043.1, read as the reverse complement.
TTCATGCAGAGAGGGCATGATTTTTAACACGTTTTGAACCAAACACCATCCATTTAATCTTTTCTACATTAAGGAACAAAATTTTTTTAAGCGGTCCTAAGCAACTGCATTGAGGCTCCCCACATTTTACTGCTCTTACCGTAGAATAATCACCATTAAAATATACTTTATATCTTTTTATCCATGTAGCTGCAGATGCTTCAAAGCCATAACAATTCAACTTATTGCATTGTAGAAAAAGCAGCAGCAGTGCTCATATTAGCTTGTTTTAAAAACTTTTCGCGATTGTTGTTGTCACGTGTAGTTAAGAGATAGTATACAGTATCAGAGCTCTGTCTTCATAAATGAACAGGTTACTAATGGCTACATTTCCTAAAAACTTTCCTGAACCTCAATAACCTGGAAACCTCTTGTGGGAACAGATGAGAGTAGACGGAAGAAAAAAAGACAAGACGCAGGGGAAGAGAAGGAAAAACACAATAATAAGAACGACATGGGGAGCTAGAGAGAGAAGCAGAGGAGAGGAGAGATTCATTTAGTTTGACAGTCAGCAGCTGAGGACAACCAAGTATGAAGCTTTAGCCTGTCTGTCTAGAAGGACTACTGTCTGTCTCTGTGTCCCTTGCTTTTTTACCTCCTTCTACTATCCTTTCTAGCTCTTTCTCTGTCTCCCTTTTCTCTTATAGTATCTCTCTTGCTCTCTTTCAGTCTTTCTCCCCCCATCACTCACTATTACTCCCTCCCTCTCTCTCTCTCTCTGGCAGACTCCCTGGTGACCAAGCTGATCAGCTTGCATTAAGGTCTCTCTCTCTCTCTCTCTCTCTCTCTCTCTCTCTCTCTCTCTCTCTCTCTCAGACACACACACACACACACACACACACAAAAGCAATTGCGTGACAGCAAGGCAGGTCACACTAGGCAGACACATACACACACAGGCAAAAGCATGACTTGCATGCACATGCGCAGACTGACAGATAGAGAAGACACCACATCACACACTCACACATACAAGTGCTAGCGTGACTTGCATACACAAAGACAAAGACAAATTCACACACAAAATTTGGATGAACCAGCAGGAGGCCCTCAGATGGCGCAAATGCAAATTGAGACATAAATCATTTTCTCCACAGGGGAAATTACAATTCCAAACAACAGCATGTTTCACCTCAAACACTGACACCATATATGAAAGAGTTGTGCTTCAACACCAACGCTCCCCTCCTCGACAGACTGTAGTGCCCCCTGCTGCATTGCTGTTTTGTAGTGTGACATTTTCAGGTTTTGTACACAGAAAGAAAGGAGGAAATCAAGTAACATGGGGCTGGACTTTGATTCAATCCAAGGGTCAGTTTTAACACTAGAACTGCCAACGGGTCAAATTTACCTGCTGCTGTTTTTCGATCGTATGTAACTTTGTTTCAATACAATATTCAAGTCCCGCAGTCTTTGACTTTTCCTAAAAGTGTGTTATGTAGCACCCCCAATTGTTAAAAATTGTCAAGATAAAGCCAGATTTAAAAAATGGGTTTCTATTTTATATTTTAGCAATTTCTTGGGGGAATTAACTAAATCCAAACTATATCATTGTCAAAAAATTCTGTATATATACATAGCTGGGAAAATATAACTCCATGAAGTCAGTTAATTTCCCTTGTAACTGCTTACTAAAAAGCACAATGGAGAAGATCCACAGGAAGCGAACAAATTTGCAACATCGCCTCTGCCTCTTCTTGTTCGTCGCGGTGGGCGTGTCAATGCTCGCAAGCCAGCAAGTAGCCTGCTCATTACCAAGCACTGTGTATATAAGAAACCTGCACTTTCTCCTACGATTTACGTGACGTAGTGTCAAGCAGCACTTCTTTTTTTGTATCTGTAATCATGAAGGCCAGGGACATAGAAAAGAGGGTTCTCAGAAAGCACGACAAAGATCTTCTCTTCCACAGACATTCATCCACTGCAGGTAAAACCTAAACTTCCTGCCTCACCACTATGTCACTTTTTCTTTTCCGGCAAATCACTATGGAGTTTCCAGGCAAATTTCACCCTAATTTGCATAAAGTAAAACATTTGTAACTATATACAAATAAAGTTTTCCGCGTGGCTGGTCAGTCGCACGTCGCTTGGAATCCCACAATGCGTAAATAAGCGTGTCAGTAATGTGTAAACAACAGTTATTGCTGCTGTTGAACTCACACGATTTGTACACGGAACCGTGCACTATTTGTGGCATGACAGCGTCCTGTTTCAGCCTTTGTTATGTAGAGAGGAGAGTCGTTATTTGCATGATTTCAACAGGTCTCTTTTTAGAAAAACACAAGTTGTATTTTAACATACTCAATGTGTCTGCGGAGGTGGGCATGGTTAGCAGTCAGCTGCAGAGGGAGCGGTGGGGGAGTGGCTCAGGTGAGCAGTGTCAGGGAGAGCTAATTGTCACAGCTGTGTCTTGTTGACTAATTACGCTCTCCCTTTTATAAGCAGTAGCGTGCTGGCCCTGATGGCTATGACACACATGGACTTGCAACAGTGGCAAATAAGGTTGTTAAATGTAGCGATATGTTGAATAGTTAAACCACATGTTTAAAACAATACGATTGCTGTTTAATTTACTTTCAATAGTATCGAAAGTACTAAAGCTATAATACGTTTTGTTGTTGCCCAGATCCACAGCAGTGCATTGCTTAGCCTTCCGTGCTGGTACTCCTGTCCAGTCTGCTTCTCTAAACTGGGGGTGTGCTGAACGTTGTCTATGGTAGGTATTACACAGGGGAAACCCACAGAGACCACTGTACTGTGTTTACAAGTGAAGCAACATTAGGGGAAAAAAAGAAACCGTACTTGGAGGGTGAGGAGGGAAAAAGCTCTCCGATTTGCTAACAGTGTCTGGAGTGACAGCCACAGAGTCCACAAGGGCTTAAGACCGTCTCACTGCAGTATCAGCAAGCGCTTAAGGGCTCTGGCATGAACTTCTGGACACTTCCCCAAGGATTTTTAGCAAGTCTGCAACTCTTTTCCAAGTGAATGAGGACACTGGGGAAGCATCTAAGAAACAAAATCAAATGAAGCCCACCAGGTAGAAATGTAAACTTAAAACCACAACTATGAATAACCCTACATCTTTTATTGTTCTGGTGTACATATTGTGTATCATCAGGCAAGTATGTTTTCATATGTTTTTCATATCTGTTCTTATATGTCTTGACTTTTTGTATCAAACAGTAGTGTCACTATCCAATATAACATTTGATGTCATAAAGCATGTCTCCTTTCATTAGTGCCAACATCAGGATTCATGACCTGCAGAGTGAAGGACAAAACATCTTGAGATAACTAAGCCCAGTGTTAAGTGTGAAAGCACCTTTTAATTAAGATTAATAAGGGAGCCAAAAATCCCCATATCCCCCCTCACAAAGAACCTCTCATGTGGTTCAGGGATACAAATCCAAATTAACCTGTAGCAAGCTCCTTTCTTTAATATACTGAGGCTACTGAATGATTCCTTGCACTCAAACCAACGCTGGACTTAGCTATCTCAAGATGTTTTTGTCCTCCTGCAGGTCTTGAATCCTGATGTTGGCACTAATGAAAGGAGACGTGTTTGATACAAAAAGTCACTAAAACTGCCCAATGAATAAGTTAGTATGAAGGAACAGGTCTCCTTAAAACAAAATATTTGCTTAGTAGGTCAGTGTTTGACACTGTCCCGTTTAATAAAGGAAAACAGGATATCAGCATATAAATTTCAGTCTTCCATGTAGCCTATGTTAGCACTTTGACCACAGCAAAAAAAAATCAGTCTCAATGCTAAATGGGTGTTCTATGGTCCTCGCATCTGGAACAGCCTGCCAGAGGACATCACAATCTGTAAACACCTTTAAAAGAAATCTTTAAACATTCCCTTTTTAGCTTAGCTTTCCCTTAATCCATTTTATTTTAATCTACCCTCTTCTGCTGTGCTACACTGGTCTTTCTGTTCTACCATATTTCTTATTTCCTATATTATTTCCTTATATTGCTGTTTATTTCACTGTATTGTTGTATTTTCAATGTATTGCCGTAATTCATTGTATTGCTGTAATTCATTGTATTGCTAAGCACCTTGTATTGCAATTTTGCACAAAAGGCGCTATATAAATAAAGCTTTTGATTTTATTCTAATGACTCAAGTTTATGTATATTTACAATAATCTCTATGTGCATGATACACCACCCTGCACAGTTTTGGTAACCAGAATCAGAAATACTTTATTGATCCCCGAGGGGAAACTCTTTTGTTACAGCAGCTCACCTTTACGTCAGTGCACACAGGAATAGAAGTACTAGCAAAAAATATAATACACTATAATACAGTTCAGAACACATTTTGTAACAAAAATGTACTTCTGTAAGAAGACCCACAGGCTTTCACTTTGAAAGAAGAAAATGTTAAACATTGTAAACATTTCTAATTTTCATTGAACACAATTCAACAGTAAATGTCCTTAATTTTAAAATGTGGTAAAATACATTTCACAATACAATAATTTACAAAACGATCACACGTTACACATACACTCAAGAGACAAGAGTTTCTGAAATATAAATAACAGTTAAGATTTCTATTACTGAGCTCCAGCATCTTGTTGTCGTGTTCCTTTATTTAAAATATTAATATAATTTAATATTCTGATAAAATGCATATGTGTGGGGGACTGTATGTATGTGTAACTAGGAGGGATATGCGAAAAGATACATTTCAATTGCCTTGTGTACACTGACAATAAAAGTAAATCTTAATCTTAAATATGTGTTTAGCACACAACTCTACAAAACATTTCTGTTTTGAAAATCAAGAGCGAAAAGGCATGTCAACCATCATTTGGTTACAGAAGCGTTCACAGATAATTAGTGTGGTCCAGAAAAAGTTTATGATTGCTGTATCAATTCATAGAGAGCAGCCTAAACTTGCTCAATCTGCTTTTAATTGAAATTGTGTTGTCTCCTGCACACACCACTTGTCTCTATAAAAATATATGAGCAAAAGGTGACATTTTAAAAATTTGGTAAACGTACATTTATATCCCATACAAAATGCACATATTACAATAATGTAAAAAATCAAATGGTAACTGAGCTTTTATTTTTTTCCCTCTGCTGTTCCTGCCTTAACATAGATTTTTGCTCAAACTGCTATTCAGTCATTTACTTCAAGCTCTGCTAGCAAGAGACACAAAGGTTGGTCAAAAGAGCCCAAAAAAACACTTTGCTGTGTAATTCTTGTGTTGACTTGTTGTCCTATTTTTTGTCCTGTTACCATTAAGTTTATCTAAAACACCAAAAAGTCTGTAGTATTCTGACATGGCTAACTTCATGCTACCCTTGCTTATTTTCCCCGCCTTCAAATTAGCTTAAGAGGACAAAATAGAGACTTTGTCAAGTCTTTCGGTGAATTATTAGATGAAATCAAAGTTTCTTCAACCACAATCTCATGACTGGCATTGTGGTGGATTCTCAAGGCTTCCAGCGTTAGCGTAGTTAGCAAGGCGAGCATGGTTACCATGCTAAAGATAGCTTCCCTTCATCGGATGACCCGTCAAGTATATGATTAGAACTAATGAGTCTGGTGTGTGTGTGTGTGTGTGTGTGTGTGTGTGTGTGTGTAGCCTCCACATGTACACTCACATGACTTTTAATAATTTATGTAAAATGAAATTTGTGACTAGATTTTGAGATTTTGATTACATTTTTTTGACTGATAAAACTAAAATTTCCTTCCATTGTGTATATCCCTGAAGCTGTGTGTATTATCTTTGAACATTATAATCATACAATCATTAAATAACCATATAATCATTTTCTGTCTCTTCCAAATATTCCTTCATTTTTCTTCTGTAAATGATGTAGCATTGCGGTTAGCATGGCATTATTTCTTTTGTGTTGTGTGAAATTTGTAGGTGTGTGTGCATGTATGTGTGAATGTTTGTAAGACATCACGTCTGTCCTCAGTCCCTCAATGTAATGATGACATCATCGTCCTGTCCTTTCCACAGCATCTCCCCTTCAAAATCTACCATCTTGTGTTTGCGGCAGCGCAGCAGGATGCCCACCACCTTATCTGAGATCTTCACGTACCGGTCAAAGAGCCGGCCGAAGCTAATGATGGTCCTCCCCTCTTTATCCTTAAATCCCATGTCTCTGATAATCCACACCATCTCCTCCATCTCCCTGTGGATGTGTTTCTGGGCCCTGTCGCCCCTTTCTGCCGTCTTGGAGCCGTCTTTGGGTCGACCGTAGCCGGAGTCGCCCTTGCGAAGGCGCTGGGCCATGGCATACTCATGGTCAAACTCCTCGCTGAAGGGGTTCAGTTTCTGGCCCTCGATGTGCTGCTCGGACCACTGCTGCCAGCGGCTTTTGATGTCACCTGTAGTGGCGATCTTAATCTGGAGACAAATTATGGTGGGCAGGTCAACATCAGAGTTAAGAGAGAGGGGTCTAGTGAAGGAATAATGAGTTGCATTATTGGAAATGCAGGAACCAGCATTTTCGGAACTCAGGACTTTACTGAAGCACAAAACTAAATTGCTGGAGAAAACCTAATAAAACCGTACTGTCTGTGAGTAAGCTTTTATCATTTTTTAAAAATACATTTGGACCACATTTCCCATAAACCCCGCTGTTTCCTGTCTTTAAGAGGTTGTTGTTCTCTGTAATTTAAAACTATAGTTTGCTATTATTTTTTTCAGATCTGCTAAAAAATCTGCATTAACCCCACCCCTCTGCCTATATATTCATGTTGATTGACCCCCAATCTTTAAATAAAGCGCCCCCCCCCCCAGTTGATGTAATTGATCCCCATCTTGGCCTTTGCTTTGCACCCAGACATATACACTAATGGAAATACTGTATGTATGCTAATATAAACCAGCATGCACAGTATATTTTACAACCTCGAGGATCCAGTAATAGATTCTAAAAACCAAAGCAGGGAGTCTGGGGGCTACAGTTTTGGGTTTGACACAGCGGTGCTATTACTAACCAATTTGAACTTTAAAATTCAAAAAATACTCCTCTGCATCTTCTCATCTCTCCCTTTTTCCTCCCTTTCTCCTTCCTCTCTCATTTTGTTTTTATCTCCCCTCTCATACTCTCCCCCTCTCTTCTGTCTCCATGCCCTCATTCATCAAAATCTTCTAGCCCTTCCTATTTAATCTCTTCTTCTACCCCAACGTCCCTCTGCCCCCCCCCATTCTCCTCTCTCCCTCCTTCCACCTCCCTCGGTATTTTTCTCAGCTTGCCAGGCCTTCAGATCAATGTCACCATATCACTTTGGTATTTGCTCTATGAAAAGTGAAGACTTGTCACGAAGGGGCCTTCCATGAAACTCTAAACCCTTAAAGCGATAATGCTCCTGATCCCCTTTTTACTTTTTTTGTATTTTGCCTCCATCTTTGTTTCTCATCATTCTTTGCCGTGGTGTTTCTGCTCTGCACTTGCCAGAGATCAGCTGTCAATCAAACACTGTGGGCCCGGATATGACCAGTGGTGGAAAAGTAACATATATTCAAGTACTGCACTCAAAGTACAATTCTGAGCTATCTGTACTTTACTTGGGTATTTTCCATTATATGCTTGTTTGTACTACTACGTTTTAGAGGGAAATATTGTACTTTTTATTCCACTACATGTCAGACAGCTATAGTTACAAGTTACCTGTCTACTGTTAGATTAAAAAAATGTATTTAAAACATATGATCAGTTTATAAAATATAACCCATTGTAATAGATTAAACTACTCAAGAACATACAAAGTACTTAAAATTGGCTTCACCTCAAAGTACTTACCCATTATAGCATCAGCATAATTCAATACTATATTTACATAATAATATAACCGTGTGAAAGGATCCATTCTACATAATGGTGACTTTTACTTTTTATACTTAAAGCTAGGGTGGGTAATGTATTTCAGAAGCATTTTTGGTTATATTTTGGGGGAGTGGCTTCGGAGGGAGGCCTAAAGGGAGAGGATGGGGTTTCTTTGGTTGGATACTTTCAAAATCTAGCTGTCTCTTGCTAGTTTGTCCAACGTTACCTACCCTAGCTTTAAGTACACGTTGATGCTAATATTTCTGTGCATTTGCTAAAGTAAAATTTGAGAATTATTTATTAATTATTATTAAAATGCTTAAATAATTCTGTATTTTTACTTTTGTTTTGAATGCAGGAGTATTTTACATGATGGTATTGTTTGTTTTTTTTTTTTAAAGCTGTCTAATTAATATTTTTATATAAACACTGGGTCAAAAGACAGAGACCACACACCTGACTTTGCAGTTCCACTCAGAGCTTTTTAGTATCTTTTAGCTCATGTAATGCACTCTTACTGTTTGGGTTCTGCCTCAGCGCTCTCTTCAGCCTTGTTTCCAGAAGCAATAGGCAGCTGTTTTTAGTGAAAAAAACTCTAACAAACTTATTGAACCTGCCCAGCACCAAACAGTGGACAGACAAAGTACATAACTAGCTGATAAAGAAAATACAGCATCTTGCAGCTAAAGAGGCAGATATTTCTGTAAGCTTAAGGAGCTGGTGGAGACCAAACCACAGCAGTGGTTTTTTGCCTGTGACGAACATATCTTAAAGGCTGATGGCCAGATTGCCAAGAAATCTGTTCCACCATTAAACCAACCTCAGTTTTCAAATAAACACACCCTGTGATGCGCTAGTGGTAAAAAAACAACAACAATATTTGTCAATACATTCATGTCCCCATTATCAATGCCACCATCAGGCCAACCTTACTGAAATTTCTTCTTCTTCTTTTGATTATTATTATTAAATGTTATTTTTTAACATGGACAATATATTTATCAAATCAGTTTAATTTAGATGACATTCACATTACATTACATGAACATTGCCAACTCATCCAAGTATAGATGAATAAAATTAAATGTCTTTACACTCTTTCTCTAATGTCTTTTGAAGGATTCTTATTTTTGTCTAAATTATTCTTGTCGCAGTGTCTGTCTCTCATATTACCCTGTTGTCCTTCACTGCCCTCTCTCCCTTCACCCAGTTTTCCCCTCCCTGGCTGTTCCACCTGAAGGTCAGGGTGGAGAACACATTGCAGAGCATGACTATATTTATTTACACATATTCCATTGCGCTGCTGTCCAGCTTGTGTTTTTATGAGTTGGACTCGCTTTCTGGTGACCCCCTCGACACGTCAAGGGGCCACTGGCCGGCTCCTTTGCCTTTTATAGGAGATTTTAATGTTGGAGTTATGCAACTGTTATGCTGTTAGGTGTCCATGAGGGAGTTGGATTTCTTCAGGTGACATCAATGGGCCTTCTCCTTTAACTTGTTTATTCACACTCTGTGACTTGTGTGGGAATATGCTCTAATTTAGGGTATTTGTCCTCTACTGTGTGTTTGATTCAGGGAATGCAGACAGGAGAAAGTGTCTGGTAAAAACTTGTATATAATCCACTGTCTCATACTGAAAAAAAAATGAAAGGGCAATCATACAAGGTTTGACTTTTGTAACTCTGCACATATTAGGTCTTCTATAAGCCTGTCACCAACAACACTAAAAAGGACCAATCCTCTCACGACCTCTGTCACAAAATAAAACGTTTGGATGGTAGCCAGAGATATTAAAGTGTTTGACCTCACTGTGTTTTTACTTGTCTTTCTGTACTTTGTAAGGACAAAGTACAGAAAGTGCCCCCTAGCAGCTTTCCCCCTCATTATTATTTTAGTTATTTGGATATTTGGGCAGGACATTCTTTATGGAGGTTGAGTTAAATCTCTTATGAGCTGCATGCTGAGAAACATGTTGCATGCTATCAAAGCATGCAAAAACAATTTTAATCCCCCCTTCCATCAGTGCCATTTTTTAAATACGCAAATAACAAGAACTTGCTGAACCAAGTCAAAAATGTAAACTTATTATAGAAAATCTTAGGAACGAACTAAGGAATGGAAAATATCTGAGTACCATGGTCAAGCTAGCTAGCTATAATGATAGCTTGTTTGTCTCATATTTATTAATATTGTTTGATGTTACCAAGTGCCCATACCACTTTTTAAGCAACTGTATCTTGTCAGCTTAATCAACTAACTTTTTAATTCAGTTTCATTTTAAGTTAATTTAAAGCTGCAGCAGAACAAAGTGAAAGCACAACATTGACATATCATCACCTTGTTGTGAATGTGTTAGCCAACAATTGCCAGTCTAGCAGCTATGGAGCTGTATTATCATTCATTTGGAGTCGTTGACGAATGTTATTCCAATATTCATTCTCCTTTTAGCTCTTGCTTTAGCAGCCAAATTATTGCCTATGTTCCCCAGTTAGTTGCTGATTTGGTACTGAGCAGGTACATTTGGTTTATCAAAGGTCTCCTGCTGCTGGAAACTGGGTTGATAAGAGCGCAGAGACTGAAGTAAACAGTGAATTTGCTGTAAAACCAAAACAATGAAATAAAAGATGCTAAAAAGCTCTGTAAAGCTGAGAAGTTAGGTTGTAATTCTCTGTGGGTTCATCACTCCAAGTCACACCCCTTCCACATTAGACACAGTTATGATCCTTATATACATATTGATTGGTGTAGCTTTAATTTTAAGTTAAATTTAAATTCATCATTGAATCATATGTTGGTAACTTTACATCATCATGTTTACTTTTTAACTTTTTTCCATCCATTTGTAATCGTGATAAACCACTCTACCTTGGGCCTGTTGTTCTGTTTCTTGGGCTGGATGTCACCCTGCTCAGTTTTTGGTTCGCTGTTGTCGCTGAGTCCGGCCTCCTCTCCCAGCCCGCTGTCCTCTGTGTCAACACTGCTGCTCCTTGACCCCAGCTTCTTCTCCTGGAGCATCAGCTTCCTGTTTTGGATGACCCCTCCTTCTGCACTCTGTAGTGCCCTCATCTGGCGCCGCCGTGTCGGCGACTCGTTGCCCAGGAACGGCTTGCTCTCCTTTGGGCCTGACTCCATCTTGCCTCTGATGGCACTGATCAAATCGCTGCTGCTGCACTCGCTGCGTTTTGGCTGGACAGTCTTGGTCACAGCACAGGTCCGGATCTTACTCCCACTGGTGTTGGCGGCATCAACTGCAATTACGCGCGGGGTGACAGTGAGTTTGACCACATGGTCTCGCTCTTTTTTGTCTTCCTCTTCAATAGATGAAGGCATCCAGCCGCTCGGGATGGCGTCCTGCTTGTTGGTGTGTTCATTGGCCCAGCCCTGCCAGTTCTTGGTCAAGCTGGCTACCATAGCAGCACATTTTATTTTCCGTACCGCCCGTTTGAAAGCCTGAGGCTCCTGTGGTGAAACTGTGGTGGTCCCACTGCTACTCATGATGAAAGGATACTAGAAGGGACGTTTCCTAGAAATTGGTATTTTGCTTGTCTTATGCTCTTCCTGATGCTTTAGAAATCTACTCTGCTGTTGGAAAATTCCAATAAGACCTTGCAGAATGTGTTTTCCTAATTCCTAGAGTGAATTCCTAGAGTTCGTGTGCGTCTTTGGGTTGCACAGTTTCCACTGTTTCCAAAAATGAGAGGTTAGCTCAATGCATAAAGGCTTTAGATTTAACAAAGTCTTAACTCAAAAACTTTTTTCCAGATTCCGACTCAAATCTTCTCGCAAAGTTAAATTTTCCAGATGAAAGTCACAAAAGACGGCCAAAAGGCAGTTCACCTCAACCTTTATAGCCAGAATGGATCTTCACAGAAACATTCGGAGCCTTCCAGATTGTCAGTCAGTCAGTGGGTGAGCCACTGGTGTGAAGAGTGCGAGGACTTTGGCTTTAATCCTCTGATGAAGCCCCTCTGGCTCCACACCGCCTTTTAAATAGGGAAGGGTCGTAAAGGAAGTGATGTCGCACGGTATCCACGTGAGACAGGAAAGTCCAGTGTCAACATTCTTCTTACTGACACAGTTTCATGCACACACACATGCACACGCGCACACACACACACACACACACACGCAGTGACTGAGGAGTGGAATTTCTCCCAGTGGGATCTAGGCAACAGGTGCCCAGTGTTTTTAGCTCGGAGGTTTCTGTCCTTACACACAAATACGCTGAAACACAAACAGGCCTTCGCTCTGAGTCAATCTGCTATACATGGGGGACCAGCATGTGTGTTCATTGTGTATTTATAGGGATGTTTTCATTCAAATACATGACTTTCCATTATGGCACGACAAGTTATGCTTTGATATGCTTGGCTGTAAGTGTGAATTCCTAAATTGTGGGTCACATACAAACCATCTGGAGTGTGTGTTTGTCTGCATGTCTGTGCATGCATAGCTGTAACTATATCAGTCTGTGTGTATATTTGTGAATATGTGAGTGTGAAATTCTGGATTATGATTCATATACTGTATGTGCAGACCGTCCTCCCCAAAAATACGGCCGTATAGGACGTCTGTGCAAGCTGTTTATCACGACCCATATATACGTTTATGTTATCTCTAGTGGCTTCTAGTAATTATGACAGGAGCAAAAGAGGAAGTCAGGTCAAATTAACTTACGTCACGTGACTTATGTGACTTACTAACTTAACTTACTTAAGTCACTGCACTCTGCACTCATCTGATGTTTTTTATGACAGTTGTAATTGTTTTTATTAATTCTTTTTGTTGCTTGATTGTTGGTTGTTTGACTGCATATTGTTTAACTGGGGTCATGGTATCTTGCATGTTGTCTGTGTGGTTGTAGTTAGTCAATTAATTCATTCTGTGTCATGCATTTGGCCCATCCCATGTGGGATTACATGTACTAAATGTACTAGATGTATTAAACATCAAAACAGTATTACATCCATCTTCAAATAACATATTTGTGAACAGCCAACTCAGTTTTTGTGCATCATCTATATTTTCAAAATCAGTTTCTGTTTAATCTTACTAAACAAAGTAGTAGTTCCCAGTAAAAAAAAAAAGGACAATAGAAAATAAAATGAAACCCATTTCCTCTATTATTAAAATGACTGACACACCATTCAGTTTCAACATTGAGTGGTAAAATACCAGATCTTAGCCGAACAGATCCCTTTCGTCTCACTGGGATCAAGACTTCTTTCTGGAGAAACATACACATCAAGGTTACCTATTCTATAAATAATATGAGATAAACTTTTTTTGATTCCATGCAGGGAAATTAAAGTGTCACAGCAGCCATATAAAGTAAAAAATGCAAAATTGCATAGTTTAGATATGAGAGGTTTCCTTAAAAAAAACTAGAATACTATATAATTTATGAGCATTTACTACAGCACAATAAGAAGCATGAAAAATAAGGTACTATACTGTATACACCATATATAAATAGTAAAAATAAAATATTGAAGTGTATTGTTGATAAACAAACTAGCACAAATTAAGTGATGATATAATTATGTTTCCATGAATAATTTTCAATAATTCAGAATTGGTCTTGAGGAATGGAACTGGTCGGTGGGTAAGGTGTGTTGTGTCTGCTAAATGTCTTTCTGTTTTTCTTCCTGTTTTACATGAAACAGTTTGGAACATTATGTATTGTTTTTCAGATGATCTCAAATTGGTACCAAACTCTATATATAAATATTCAGTGTCAGATGTGTAAGTCTTATAAACTGACTGCTTCTGTTTGTCTGAGTTTATGTTTGTAATGAACAAAGAAACAACTTTTCCACTAATGAACCTGTTTATTTTTCAGTACATATTCCCCAGTGATTTACTCTCATATGGCTTGTTACATAATACTTAAACTGTGATGTAAGTTTCTTCTTGGCAAAGCTCATTAGTGACAGTCATTATAATCAACACAGGGGGAAGTGTATTTAAACCAGCAAAGATAAACTGAAGAATGAGTGACAGAACGACTGAGAGATTTATTGTGTGATTAATGATTAATTACCAGTATTCAGTCATTAGTGTTCATTAAGTATAATTAAATGAGACATTTCACCAAAGAAATCTGAGATAACTTTCAATTATGGTTCTAAATCTCTTCGATTCATACTTAATTGCTGCTGCCATCCTTATGCATATATACTGCTTAATACAATTTATTAGAGCAGAAACATGTTGAGATCCATTTGAAAAGCCAAGACACCATGCTTTGTAGTTGTATTTGGTGTTGATCATGACATTTAGTTGAACCTTGTTGCATCACCGTCATACACAAAATACAACCACTCAGGTATTATTGATTTATTTGATAAACCAAAGCACAATTATTAATAAGCAAATGTTGAGTATGATCATGTTTGTGAGAATGAATAATATGTCTCAGTCCTGCTTAAACATTTCTATCTGTGTGCAGCCAGACAAAGCTCAATGTGTCTTCTGAGTGTCTGCGGACTAAAATAACCAACCGGGGGGCCGAGCCGTCACCAGCTCAGGTTTCTGGCATATGTGTGTGTGTACGTGTGTGTGCTTCAGGTTCCCGGCCTCATGCCAGCAGCTGCCTCACGTGCACGCTCCCGCCGCCCACTGTGCACAGCAGGCTTGCACAGAAATAGATATGCCTGGCACTTGAAAGCTATGAGAAAGGTGTGAGCGCGGTGTGTAATGATACGAGTATTTAGATGTGACATAATCAGAGGAAAAGTGTTTTTTATAATGTATGTGAACCGTGAGTCACCGGCTGAATAATAATGTGGCATACTTTGTCGATCCCTGTAGGAAAACTCTTTGTGTTTCTTCACCTGTCGTGTAGAGCAGGTTCAGCTCTGTGTATTGCTTAAGGGCACCATGATAACTTTGGGCTCACTGAAATTAGGAGGTTTTTTACATTTTGGTAACAAAGTAAAACAGTCAAACCTTAAAAGAAATAGTCAAATAAAGAATGATATGTTTTATTTAAGATTATTTTATAGGCATTTCTATTTTATTATGATAGTGATAGCTGGAGAGAGACAGGAAAGGCAGGGGAGAGAGAGTGGGGGGGATGACATGCAGGGCCCGGACTGGAATTGGACTGGGAAGAGATACCCATGCATTTGTATTAAAATACACACCTTTTTTCAACAGACTCCCCAGGGATAAATTGACTCACGCAAGATAAATGATTGCATTGCTTAATTAGAGTTTCAAGATTACAAAAAGAAAGAAAAAAGTAATAAAATGATCAAATTATTAGTGGAAAATTGGTAAGGTCTACCCATCTACTGTTCTTAAAAGTTGATCCAAGCAGTGAGTTTATTTCCGCATCGGGAATCAGTAGGGGGATCTTCTTTTGCTCCCCGCCCCCCAAATGAAGTTCCATATTCAACACTTTATCAAGTGTCTTAATGTCTTCCCCCTATGATTCTAGCTTCGAACCTGACTGGGTCACATGTATGAAGCTTCCAATCTCAGTTTGGGGAAAAGTTACTATTAAAGTGTTTTAACAAGTAGGTCAGACCAATGTTCATATGTTAAAGCCAAGATCTGCCTCCCATTTTTGTTTAACCTGAGCAGTATTAGTCTGAGGTGAGGACTTGTTGAGGGACACTGCCACTGGCTATTGTGTCCAAAAGACACCAGCAGAATACAATGTGTGTCAAAACAGCCGTGCCTGTTGTTTTCTATGCAAACCCCACACACAGGTGCCGACAAAGCGTGCCGCGACAGAATACACCATTGTCTTTTCTCCAGTGTAAACACAAAAAATAGAATTCACATATGTTTCATCAGAGGAAACATCTCTGAACAAATGTCGGTTCTCTGCTGCTTTCCTGTGGTATTGCAGCTGTCACAGTGGACAAGGTGAAACTTATTCTTCAGATATAACAGTATGCAGACCTTTACAAACCTCAGGTTCATAAATAATATTTAATACTTTTACTGCTGAGCTGGAGAGACTAGCATTTCAGGTGAGAAATCAAGTGAAATAACACAAAGATACTTCAGCACTCAAATGCAGAACTCCATTTAAGTTATCTGCCTTGGTGATGCTGTATTATGCTGTTGTTTCTATAAGAAGTGTTTTTTGCTATTTAAGCTATTTTGATTTATTTATACTTAATAATCCTTGTTGCACCTGCTGCGTTGTCCATACCCCTTTCCATTTGTTTCTGAGTTTTGTCTTATTTTCTATATTAATAATTTATAATCACTTGTATTGTTATGGTATACCGGGGCTGGGCCCAAAAGCACGACCAGGACAGCGAGTGTGCAGTAGGTTCCGTTTATTTAGAAGAACACACAATGAGGAACCAGGTAAGGCTGGAAGCCGGTGGACTGGAGGCAGACAGCAGACTGAATAATACAATGTAATAATACAAGTAGTAAGTAAGTAGTTAAGTGTCCCATTAAGATTATAATGAGACGGTGGATAATGCACAGCAATAATAGAAGTATGAATAAATATCAATAAATAGGGAATTTTAAACTGAAAAGAGTATGTAGTATACATATAGTATATAGTATATATATAATAGTATACCTCGGAGGCTGCGCCCCACAGCATGCACACACACACACACACAAGGAGACTAACAGGGGACAGACAGACATGAACACTAGGAATGGTACAGCCGTACCATGACAGGTATGCACAGGTTGCAAAGTGAAAAGGAATGTACAGTATAGTTGGTTTGGACATGAGAGCCTGGTGGTGCAGTTCACACTCAGGCTCAGCATAGTCCACTTCTCCTCTCTCCATCTGTACACTCTGTATGCTCTAAACGTTCATAACTTCACCACAATATAGGCAAATACCCAAACTATCATTGCGCTAGTTCCACTCCAAGTCAAATTATAGAAAACATATTTTACATGTGAATATAGCTGTATTTGATAAAAGACTGACTGAAGTTTTTGGTCACAAAAATTGTTTCCCCCAAAATCTCACATAGCCAGGTCTCCATCTGGTCAGACTCATGTTGATAAGCTACTGGTTTACAGTAACAAGCCATGAACTGTATGGCAAAGCAAACTTTAAAAGTCTCATCAATCATTCTTTTGCATGAATTGTTGTTTTCAGAGATTGATTGATCCGATTTAATTGGATTAGCTCAGCATTAATGACAAAATGCTCAGAGTCAGCAAAAGAAATGATTTATGAGCTGGACTCAAATGTGCGGTGTTGAAAAGTACAAGCATGTGAAATCTCTGCCTCTCCAATCTCTCTCTGCAGACTTTGGAATTTCATTGTTTAATCATGTGACTATATGACTGAACCAATGACAATGCAATGTGAACCTGTACTTCTTACTGTGTACTGTCAGCAAGTAAGTCTCTGATGAAAAACTTTTAAAAACATTTTTAAAAGATGCCCTTATTCAAATTAATTCAGAATGAAAAAAAAAAAATCCCGAAAACTGTTGAAAGATCTTCATCAGCTGCTTCACTGTTCAACCACTGAATGATCTGTATGTGTGAGGGATCGACGTGAGTTAGAGGAGCGAAGACGACAAAACTTTTGTCTCAATCGTAGTTCATAAATATGATTCATTCTTGTGTTTGTGTTAGATTATGGAGAGTAAACTGTTATTGTCGTAACTGAACTGCTAAAGTGTATAAGTTATTCTTCTTCTGGCATTTTGGGCAGTTACCAAACAGCCTCAGGTGCTTTACCACCTCTTTCTGGACTGGAGGGGGGACGACACTGATTTAAATGTAGCCTGGGAAAACCAAAGCCGGATTACAGTCAGATTTGTGATCTGGCCAACAGAGACACATATAAGTATAAATGACAGTGTCTTAAATCTCATCTGGATTTTATCCACATATGAGAAACTTGAAATGACCAGCATAAATGGGGCCTATAGTCACACACTATATTTCAAGATGACATTTCATTTGCCTTCACTGTTGGAAACAAGTTCCAAATGGCCTTGTCTTTCTCATTGTAATCACTCCTTGAGGCCAATTAACGACATATTTTCAACTGGTTTTATTGAAGCTTATTTGCAAAAATGCATTTGTGTACATTGTGACATGAAAAGCTTGTATCATTTAACTATACGGTATATTATTATTTCAACTTTGTTTCTGAGAAATCGCTTTTTGTCCCATCATTTTGGCAACTAAAATACCCATGAGCTTCGGCCGCCATTACCATGGAGAAATGTACAAATGCACAAAAATACAATGTACAAATCAGAGCAGTAGCAAATTCAAAACACAGATGAGAACAAAACACGTCGCCATAGTTACTGAAATCATCCAAAATTGGCGCAGAATTGAAAACTTAATGGATTTAAGCTGCAGTATGTGTTCTTAGTTTTCTCAATACGTCGTCTTTAGCTTTCTCCCACCTTTAGTGGCACACATCACAGAATTTTAAGCTCGGCGATTGGATGTTTCTTATCAAAATGCAACTTCAGACTTTTTACCAAAGACGAGGAAGAAGATATTTTCTAATACAGTTGTTAATCTTTTGAACTGATGATTTAACCATGAGCGTTTAAAGCTGAGCCAAACCGTAGAGGTGTACCAACATTTGAAACTGAGGTTTTAGGTACAGTACCTGCAGGGAGTTAACATTCCATAATTAAAACTCTTTAACATGCAAATTCCATTATTTTTATACTCAGTATATTCAAACTTGACAACTTTTAGGCCTAAATGAAAAAAACGAAAACATTTTTGGAACAATAACAAACTACAACAACAAGTCTGTGCTTCAGAATTAATCTTCTGGCAGTGTGAAAAAAAGATGTTTTTGTGGGAAAACAATACAGAAAATATAAATTAGCTGCAAACTGAATAACTAAAACATCCAAATAATAAGAAACATTTATACAACTTTCTTTTTTGTGACTGGTCATGATTTTCTGAGGGGGTGTGATTGCATTGGAGAAAAAAAGTGCTTTTTTTTCTGATGACAGCCTTGACTGCAACATGCAGAGTGATGGTGTCATTATCCTGTTTTGCTGCTACTAGACAATAAAAGTTTTGCTTATTGCACCATTCAAATATAACAGTTCATGCAACTTCCACACTCCTGTCCAACCCTGTGGCAGCCCTAACTACCCATCCTCACCTCAGCAGGAAGAAAGGGAAATAGGAGGATTTTACAGGACACAAACTTTAAACTGAGGTCAATTTTCCCAAAGAGTTTTTCACTGACAAAACATATTTACGCACAGAAAAGTAGTTTCTATATTTTCGTTTCGTGCGTTTGTCTCTTGCATAATGGGTATATTTTTGTCTAATTGGAGGATGTCTTTTTCTGTGTCTGCTGACGGCATCACTGCAGGAAGGCGAGCCAGAAGTGAGATCTCATTACTGGTTGGTTCCTCCGGCCGAGCCAAGTGCCAGTCCTGGCAGACTGAGAAACACACTGCGATCGCACAGCCTGTAACACACACATACTCACACACATTTGCACTTCTATACTTGTGAGGGCCCTCAGAGACATAATGCATTCTCTAGCACACAACCCTAACCTCAGTCATCACAGCTCCATGGTTGACTTCAACACATACCATTAACCTAAACACAATTCTAATATTAATGCTAAAACTAAGTCTTAACCGTCAAACAGCCATTTGAAGTGAGGTTACTTTCCAAAAATGTCCACACTTTCAAACTCTAAAACTCTACTTTACAAAATAAAAGCTTTGGACAAATGTAGAAGGCACAAACACAAACATGCATACAGACAGTACAGGTTAACACACACACACACACACACACACACACGTGCTTTCCAAGTCTTACTGGGAGAAGACAGATTGGAGTCAGTGTGAGAAAAGAACGTTTCTCTGGCTGCTCATGATGATGATGACATCATTGCGCTGGCGATGAACAATGTGTTCTGATCCGTCTCTGGTGAAAAGAGCAACTGTCCCCGGCTCTGGATGCTCTTCAGTCTGGATTAGCAGAGGAAACTGTTACACGTTAACAGTTACAAAGTAGTGCAAAAAAAACAAAAAAAACAGCTCGAACACACTTAAAACTTGCCTTTGTCTTCCTTTTTAGTTAAAATTACACTGACTAAAAATGGTAGCATGGCAATACTGTTGCAAGCAGTGTATTTTGATACTCATTGTACTGCTACATTTAAAGGGTAACTACACCTTCATATTAGAACTCTGCCTCCCAGCATGTTTTTAAAAAAGGCAACAAAGGAGTGGGGGGTGGGCAACCATGGATGTAATTAAAGAGAACTGATCAAATTCTGATAGTAAAAAGAGGAATTTTGTAGAAAAACGGTAGAGGGAGGACCCAAAAACACTTAATGATATGATTTCAGAACTAGGACTTGTTGACCCATGGAGATCTAAACACCCTAAAGGGAAGGACTTCAGTTTTTTTCTCCAGTGTTCATAATCGTTATTCCAAGATGATATTCCAGGATTGACTTCTGTCTCTTCCAGCAGTATGTATAAAGTAATAGATTTCAGTAATAGATGTCATTTTGACTGACCATGAGTGACCATGTTTCCATTTAAATGGAAAATCAAGATGAGATTTTTCAGGACTCTTGTCACATCAAAATTCAGTGGCACCTCGGATCAGTGCTGGGGGGGCTGTGGCCTGGTGGGAGACCACACACACATATTTTGGGACTGTCCAAAACTATCAGGATATTGGCAAAACATACAAAATGAAATTAAAGAAGATAGATAGATATAGAACTGTCCTTAGAGCCATCTTACTTTTTATTAGGAATATTACCAGAAGATGTAGAAGACACACTGGAGGGAGAAGATTAAGGAGATTTACTAACTGGAAAACATAACCGCAAGATTACAATTAAAAATAGACGTATTCCTGACTAAATGGTCCCCATTTATTTCTTATCTTATTTAATTGTTGCGTCTCTGAACAGATACTGTACTGTACGATTGCACTGGATTAAAGGAAATAAAAAGAAGTTTAAAAAAAGGAGGCATTTGAGGGGGGGTTGTGACGCCTTTTCCAATGATTGTGTATGGGGAAAATGCTTTTTGGGCTACTGTGCGTCACGTGATGAATGCGGAGTTGCAATACCCCATGCGGCTACTACGCCAAAATCGCTTCACAGCCGTTCCTGCGGGCTTGGGGGCAACGCATAGTAATCAGAGCTAACATGAGCAGCTACTGTCAGACTCTCCATGTCTCTGCTGGAAAGACAGTGAGTCTGTTGGAGCCACCAGCATTTATCAGGCTTGCTAATGCTAACACTACCAGCAGCTACAGGATGTGTGAGAGGCACAAACTGGGGCTACAGTTCACCAGTGTTCTGCTATTTATACTTGGTACGGCAGCTGACATACACAATAATCAAACATGGCAGCATTCATTCCAGTGGCAGGTGCTCAGGTGTATACCTCCATGACTATCGAGCTTTTTTACTGTATGTGTGTTTCTCTGACTTAGCCTAGCTGACACAAATCACACAAATCTAAAATAAATAAAAACATATTTAATGGTATACACATTTTGAATGTACTGTATGTATTATTGTAAAGGGCCATGTCAAATGTTTGTGGTTCTGAGGAAATATATAGCTCTACAGCCATTTCTTTTGTAATGGATGTGAATGGAAAAAAGTCCCTCTGGGCCCGAGTTTGTCATGTAACTTATGACTTCTGCTTCGATAAATTTGCTGCATGCACACATGCACACACATATACAGTATATACTATATATATATAGTAGGCATTTCTGGCACAACTTTGCCTATTTCCAAGATGCATGGAGAAGGGAAAGAGGATGAAAAGGTCAAAACTCCAGGAACACTTAAATAATTGAACATTTGAATAAGATGAGCATTGGAGAAACAACTTCCCAAGTTACCGTCGGGCCGGGGACCTTTGTTGCATGTTGTTGCCCATCATTTGTTGCTTCATTTCCTGTCATCTCTCTACTGTTGGCTGTCTAATAAAATGCCCCAAAATATCTTTGGAAAAAAGTAAACAATAACTACAAACTCTGTCTGATGACATTTGTGGGAAAAGGAAATATTACATGTCCACGCCTTAATAATGCCATCCCGCAATTAATTACTAAGCCAACTGCTCATCAGTTGAAAGAAACTAACTAAGCATTCACACACACTCACACACCGAAGGCGCAGCCCTTTTTTTGGGGTTCAGTGTCTTGCCCAAGGACACTTCGACATGTGGGACGCTGGGATCGAACCGCCGACCCGTTCTACCACTAAGCCACAGCCGCCAGTCACTTGCGGTTAGGCAGTAATTCTTAGCAAGAGATACTTAATTCCCACAAAATCCTATGGTTGACAGCAACAAGCAGCGACCCACACGTCATAGTAGGCTACTTCATGGAGGCCGCGGAGCAGTTCGGTGGCTGTCCCCGGACCCTCCGCACAGATCTAGGAATAGAGAGTGTGGTTGTCTGAGACATTCAAACATTCCTCCGCCACAGTGATGTTGACAGTAAATCTGGTGAACAAAGCTACATCAGTGGAACAAGTAATAGAAATCAAGGGATTGAGAGTTGGTTGGGGATGCTGCGCAAAGAAGGAATAACGTTCTGGATACAACTTCCCACACGTCTTAAACTCAGATTTAAGGTGAGGACAGAGAAACTTCCCTCTTCAGCAGATGAATGTGAAAACAGCCTTCTAGTGTCAAACTCTGCACATACATCATTCTGTACAGTGAGGGTCAAACATCCATGCTCTGTCATAGTTGTGCTAAAACTATTTTAAGTTGAAATAGTGATACTTAATGGTTCTTAGGGGTATGCTGACGTAAGGACTCTACAAGCACTAATGCCACCTAGTGTCTCCTTTAAGTATCATAGGAAATAACCTTCCCGTCTAAGCTTTAACAAGGAAGTGAGTGCACATGCCGTGGAAAGTAGCTTCTTTAGTGTTTCAGTTCATCTGTGTAAATACATCTGCATACATCTTTTGCCTTTGGTTGCATATATTGTTGTTTTCTTTATAGTTTCACCCTTTCTGGTCCCGATGAGAGAAAAGCCTTTAGCTGCCTGTCAACATATACACACCACGTGCATTGAGGACAACACAATCCAATTGAATGAACAAGAAGAAAAAAACACATTTTTGACTAGAAGGGGACTTTAAAGTTCCTGTAACTTTTTCATGCTTATAACCTGTTGCACACAGTTGATTCGGAGGTCTTCCATTCTGTTGCTGTTTTGAGTTGCTGTGTTTTCATTTTTGTAAAGGCAACATGGTTCTTATTGATAAATGATACAGTGCCAATCTTAGTAAAAACTGAGATTACGTTTATATATGTACAGCATAGAAAATAGCCAACGTATTTGTATTTAATTTTATATCAAGGCCTACAGATAACACTTCATAAAATAAAGCTTCTTTCTACAAAAAAGACAGGGGTGTTAGGTTTCAAATTGGGATGGTAAAGGTAAATTGGTTTATTTGTGTTTGATGCTACCTTATTAGCACTTGCCAGCTTGCTAAATTAACCTATAAAAACAGCAGCAAACATAACTTATTTATCTCTTCAAATCTCTCTATTTTCCATCCCACCTACAAGTGGTCACAAAAGGTACAAGCAGGACAAAGAGTCGATGCTTACTGTTTGGTGCTTGCATTATTTTGAGTTTGTGAAAAGGTTTGGTGGAAGAAGTTGAATGCTGCAGCACTCCTCGGTTGTTTTTAGTGTTTTATTTTTATTTTTGCCATTATGCAGGAGAGCAGAGCGAGGGGACGGGGAAGTGGGACAGCAGCAGATCAGAGCGTGAAGCTCCGTTCACAGCTGCACCATTGCCCAGGCAAGAGCCAGCCTGAGACAGAAATAAACCTGACAGGCGTTCTTTAGTTCTGCACTCCTCGCTCTGTTCCCTCTCAACTGTGAATATGACACAGCTGAGTCACACAGCGAAGTGTGTGTGACAGAGAGAGAGAGAGAGTTTGTGCAGTTCATTTGTGTGTATGTATGTGTGTGTGAAGCTCTTTCAGGTGTGTGTTCACGGGTGTGTGTCAACCGAAAAACCTAATAGGATCAGTCAACTTCAATCTTATGTCTTGACAATACACCAACGCACTACGCAATCTCCTCTTTGAAGTGTGTGTGTGTGTGTGTGTGTGAATCTAAAACCCAGCAGCATGTGCTTATTTCCTGCTATAGGCTAAATAAAGCGGATTAAAGCGGTTTACCAACTCGCCATTGTCATCTCCAATACAATCTAACCACTGATGTGATTGAACAGACAATACAGACAGTGATTTGTTTGACACGTTTATTTTACTGTCATTAAATTCTTCTGTTAGATTTACAGCATCAGCACAGGGTACAAATAAATTTGTTCTACTGTTTCATTAATTTCGTATCTTTCACTCTCTCTTTCTCTTCCTCCTGTTTCTCCTCTCCCTCCATCATTTTCTTCTTTTATACTATTAAAAGGAAAAAAATTCCTTATCAGCGTGCAACAATAAGCTGCTACATAAGTGACTTTTCTGTCCCTCTAGGCTGTCTGTGTGACTATCTTTTTCTTGCTATTTATACATTAGCCATTATTTCTGCACAGCTTGCTCTCCAGTGGACCTCCATGATGTGGTGATAGATTTGTAATGCAGTTGCAAAACATCCAGCCTGTAATAAAGTGTTACATCACAAGTAATCTTCCCAACATTTCCCCATCTTTCTCTCCCCTGTCTTCCCCCATCTATCTATCTCTATCCCTTTGTGTACCATGGCGAAAAGTATCTAGGTGAATGGCTGTGCTTAGGTTCGGTTATGATGTATGTGGTATATTTGCCACACACACTGCAACCACAGGGCAAGTGCATTTAAGTTTTTTGGGGGATTACATGAGTCTTTTTTGGTGAATTTCACCCCAGTGCCCACATTAGATCCTACCAAACCTTTTGTAATGATGTGATTGTGTGATTATGTGATTTGTGCGGCCTCTGCTCCGTTTCTGAAAAGTTTCATCATCGGTCTGGTCGTCATAAGCAAGAGTGGACAGAGTGAAGCTCCACAACATGGAAGCCACAGTGAGCGTAAAATAAGCTTCTGTTCTACTAACATGCCAAGGAGCAGGGTTTGCATCCTGTCTCAGAGCAGCAGTTACTGTTGCTTCTTTAAATAATAAGGCAATCTCCAAGAGGCACACACACACACACACACATACGTATATAAAGTCTTTGAAGGTGCTAAGTAGCAGCTATCTGTACTGAAAGACAAACAAGACAAACAGGAGTCTACATGCTAGAGGCTCTGTAAAGCTGTACTTACAAAGTGGTGCTTTGAACTAAATGTTAATGGAAGTATGCAAACATGCTCAAAAGCAGGTATAATGTTTACCATGTTCATCTTAGCTTAGCATGTTAACATTTGCTAATTAGCAATAATCACGAAGTACAGCTGAGGCTGATGGGAATGTCATTAGTTTTGCAGTTATTCAGTAATAAACCAAAGTACTGGATGATACCCAATTATATCTATCGATCAAGCCAGATGAAACTAGCTAACCCCCCGCAACCCAACCGGCAGAAGCAGATGGCCGCCCTCCCTGAGTCTGGTTCTGCTCGAGGTTTCTGACTCTTAAAATAAGTTTTTCCTTGCCACTGTTGCCAAGTGCTTGCTCATGGTGGGATTTGTTGGGTCTCTGTAAATAATATTATAAAGAGTACGGTCTAGACCTGCTCTGTAGGAGAAGTGCAATGAGATAACTTCTGTTATGAATTGGCGCTATATAAATAAAATTTAATTTAATTGAACTGATATATAAAGGAGGAGTAAATGTCAGGAAATCATCAAGTCATTGGGATGCATCATCTTGTTCTACCGTTCTGTACTAATCCATCCTCTAGATCTTGAGATATTTCACAGGATAAGTGTGAACTTTGACCTTTTGGTGGCACTAGATGAAATATCAGGGGATCACCAATGTAATTAGAATTCATCCTCTGGGGACCATGAATGTTGGTATACAGTTTCATGGCAAGAGTTGCTGAGATATTTCAGTCTGGACAAAAGTGGTGGACCATCCAACCGACTCACTTTATCCAGGGTTTTGCAGAATTGTTCAACTTCAACTTACTGTCTGGTGAATGGGTTGCAGCTACACACACACGCTCACACACACACACAGAAACACAGACACACACAACCACATTTGCTGTGATACAACTGCACTGTGTTTTGTTGTGAAATTTAGTTAGTAAGATGAAATTCACTACAGTATGCCAACAATCATTTCTCTTCCATTTCCTCTCTTTTATCATCACTCTGTCGCCCAGTCCATTGCTCTCTCCACCTCTTTTTTTCTCTCTTGCTGTTGTGATAACAAGGAAAAAAGAGTCTGCGTTCTTAAAATGGAGATTAATAAGCGATATTGTAATCAGTATTGCCAAAGTTTTCAGCTTTCCCCCCTTCTTTTCCCTCTAATTTCTTCTCTCCTTCCATTGCCATAATCAACCCAATAAGAGAGAGTGTAATGGTGGAAGATATTTGATGACACACAGTGTTGTAGCAGACTTGCTGTAAGTGCAGCAGTGCAGTTATATCCAAACCCATTAGATAATGGAGCTAATATTGTGATGGAGCAGATAATGCCATCCTCAGCTCAACTTTCTTTACACAATGTGGAATATATAGATTTGATACATTTCCTGGACCGCCGCACTCAGTTTTAATTGACTAGAAAGCATCAACAATATTTCAATGTTATTACATCTATTTAAAACATCTTACCATTGCATATTTTTTGAAAAACTGACAGAAATTAGTAAAAAGCAAGAAAGACTGCTAACTCATCGTCTTCACACAGCTGTGTCCTACCCATTTCTCTTGAATTGTAATGAGACTGTGTTGGCCTAGTGCAGGACAGATGCAGGACAAATGCACAGGGGAGGATGTCAGCTGTGGCTCTCTGTATACAACACTTATACCAGATATATGCAGATTACATGCATGCCAGATAGTAACAACTGCTCTTGGTCTAACAAGCTGTGTAATAAATGACCCCATCATTCTGCAACAAGCTCCACTGCACAGAAAAAACATTGCTGCTGTCAAATATGGTTTTAATATATTCATCATGTGCAGCTACCACGGCCATGTGCAGCCTCTTCTCCTTTAGTGCTTATTGGTCACCATCTCTCAGTTTTAATGATGAGCTCATGTCAGAAATTAACAATTACGTCTTCTGAAAAAATAGCGCTGCTGTCATGTGTTGTTTGATATTTTGTTGTTGTGAGATGAAAAGCAAACACCTGCCAAAAGTATGTTTTTTGACAGACTAACGTTGTGGCTCTATGGATGGCAATGTCAGTCAGTCAGTCCACTGCCTTGGTCCAGACTGAAACATCTAAACACTATTGGATGTCACAGAATGGATTTGGACATGGATTTGTACAGGCTCCCAGAGGATGAATCCTAATGACTTTGGTGATCCCCTGACATTTCCTCTAGCACCAGTTTCTGTGAAATATCGCAACAATTATTGGATTGGATGTCCTCAGGATGAATTTTGATAACTTTGGTGATAATTTAACTTTTCATCTAGCACCTGTTGTGGCAATTTCTGTGGAATACAGAACACTCAAGGCAACCACTTGTCTTTCTGTAGGTTTACTTCAAGCGTCTGCAGACGGACTCACATCTAATAATCTGCTCTGAATAAGTCCAGAGGGAAAGGAGCATCAGTTATTTATCCAGGCTTCAGGGTCAGGCTGCTCAGCCTGGGGAGAAGAGTGTCCCTGAAGCCTGGACATAACAGTCAATAGCATGTTTTATAGTTCCGTATCATCATTATCAATGAACTGTTCTCATCACGCAGTCCAAACAATCATACACAGATCATCATCACATCAGCATGTTAACATTGTTGTTGTGAGCATGTTAGCATGCCGATGTTGGCATTTAGCTCAAAGCTGTACTTGAGTACAGCCTCAAAAGAGTTTTATTTTGTTTTCTTGCATGCCAGCTGATTGTTTTTACATGGTTGGAAGTCACTTTTAGTTAATTTCTTTCTTAAACTTTTGCAGATGTGGAAGTAATTGTCATGGTTTTTGTGTTAGTCATGGGTTTGTGTTGTTTTATTTTGTAATACTCACCTCTCCTCATGTGTTTTGTACTTTACTTCCTGTCTTTGTTTAGTTCCCATCTGTTTTCTGTGGCACCTGTGTTGCATCAGTTAAACAGTCTCTTGTGTACTTAGTCCATGTGCCTTCCCTCTGTCAGTTGTCAGCATTTGTTCCCCAGTCCTGCGGGTTTCCAGTGTCTGTACCTGTGTTATTCTTATGGATTATTCTTTGTTGGGAGTGTTTCTTGATTGGATTTTACCTGGACTTCTCAGCCACCCTTTGTTGTGTAATTTTTCTGTTGCAGTAAGTAAATAAAGTCCTCTTTTGTTTATTATACCAGTTCCCTGTGTGTCTTGTCTGCTCTTGGGTCCACTTCCTGAACTGAACAGTGATAGACCAGACCAGCACATACAGGTACTTCATAAAATGTTGTCACTTTTTGGGGGATAGAAAACTGAAGATCCTGTAGATGTCAATGCAATTTGACTTGTTAAAATTGTAAGTTTTGTATGTTAAACACTGTTGTGTTAACCTTTTGATTTATAGACCTGTCTAATAGTTATTTTGCTACCTTGCCTGAACCTAAGCGTTCACGATAACTTAATAAATTAAAGTTGATCGGTCAGCCGTCCACGTGGATTAATGACCCAACACAGTGGCCAGATATTACTTATCTGGATATATATTTTAAAAACTAGTTTGAGGGTTGTCTGTAAATAACCAACCTGTTAATAGCCAACTGTTTGAGCTAGGCTGAGATTTAGTTGGATGATGCTGCTATACTGTGACTGTACTCCAGCAGCCTCCCACTCAAGCTAGCTATCATCAGTAGTCACTGTCACCAGCATCATTTAGCTATTTACTACAGTGACAGTGACTATTCATTTATCTTATATGCCTCTAATCTCAGTGAGAAAGCCTTTGTTATTAATACAGTTGTTTTTAGATTCTTAATCATCATAATTTAAATGACAGAAGCTAATTCATCTTTATTATCAAAAAGGAATTTACAATGCTGCCAAAATGAAGAAATTACCATTCGTCAGCAGTGGATGGGTAGGTTGTTTAATTTAAAACCTGAGGGTTCAGACTGCAAAGATCGGGAACCGGAGATCCGGATTCGTACGTTTATTTGTTTTACAACCTGCTACACAACAACTTTTTGGTGTTTTCTTTTTTCTCTCGTTAGCTATGTGAAAGCCATATCGTGAAAGCCTGATTCTATCTCCCAAAAGGGGACGTGGCCTTGGTACTTGATGGCTCGATGCTGATCATGTTTATTTATTTATTTTTTATTTAATTTAGTCAATTTAGTGAGTAGTTGGATTTGATATGAATTTCTACTTGCATGCATACCCCTGTGATTTTTTTAAATTCATTTTTTACTTTGAGTAATTAAAGGTCTGGCTAACCCACACTGGTGTTTTGAGTTATTCTGTCTAATTGGATCACTGCTCAGGTTGATGTTGGTGGAGCCATGCTGGGAATTACTGGAGTTTTCCAAACTTCATGTACTATGATATGATAAAAGTCTAAAGAATGAGGAAGAGTTCAGTCAAGCATAGTCTGTACACACACACAGTCCTGAGGAGAGGTCTAATCAGGCAAAACAAGTGAGAACACCTGTATTTGGCTGTATAAGGGCTTTAACATCAGCAGGTTTTGTTTTTTTATCAGTAAGGTCCTTGTAACTGTAATGTCTCTGCAAGTGATGTTGGTGTTAGAGCCCATCCACCCACGTCATCCGTGTTCAATAAACTAAACATTAACGTGTCTACTATCTACAGAAAAAAGTGTGGTGTTACACAAAGGTTACAATGTTCAGCACATAGAAAAAGACAACTCTTAGTTGTATAAATAATGTTTTCTTTATTACAGCACTTGTGCCTGGTTGAAGCTCTGTGATGGATGAATGAATGTGTTAGCAGAGTCGTTGCTCCATGGAGACATACTGCTGGTGTCCATTAGTTTTCATTGTGTCATCCTGCTGGCCAATAAGAAATACTGTTTGTCTCTGCTGTGAGGAGTCGCTCCACCAGCTGACACTGATATATTAATTAGTCTGGACAATGAGCTGTTCGTTATTACAAGAGACACCTCATGTTTTGATGAACCCAGAGCTCTGTGTGTGCCTGTAAGGTGTATGAATGTACTGTACATATGTTATATTCAACTCTGTTTGCATTTTCATTTGTGGTTAAGGAATGCATGATGTCACTGAGTCCCCTCACAAGTATAGAAATAAAAATGCATGTGTGTTCTATAAAAATGTATTGACCCCCTGACTGTTGTCATTTGCTGTGTGTTGGTCTGTTACTGTGCACAGTACACCTCTGAGTGTTTGGTTTTGACATTGCTGGAGCACATTACCATTACAAAGAGCCAGTTAATCTCTGAGGAGCAGCAGTAGGACACACCGAGATGACCCATTAACAAGTCCTTGATTCACAAACACACTAACATATCATTAACCTGCTGTTTGACTGCTGTCTAACAGTAGCTGGCACTGGGTCCATTGTACTGCACTTGTAGGCCTATTTTTAATATACACAAATTTCAGATTTTCCGTGTAAACTCATACTTTTATTCATCAAACAAGTTGTAAAATGAAAATAATACATAGTCAAGACATTGACATGGTTAGAAATGATCATTTCTGCTTTAATTAATAATTTAGTGCTTTAAACTTTGCTTTCATCGAAGAATCCTCTATATGCAGCAATTACAGCCTTGTAGATCTTTGGCATTCTAGCTGTCAATTTGCTGAGGTAATCTTCAGAAGTATCATCCCAAGCTTCCTGAAATACCCATAAATTGGATTGGCTTGATGGGCACTTTATTCGAACCATACGGTTGAAGCTGTTCCCACAACAGCTTGATAGGGTTGAGATCTGGGGACTGTGCTGGCCTATCCATTAGAGACCAGCTGACTGCTTCTTTCCTAAGTAGGTTTTACACAATTTGGAGCAATGTTTTGAGTCATTGTCCTGTTGTAGGATGAAACTGGCTCCAATCAAGCACTGCCCACATGGTATAGCATAGCAAAATGCACTGATAGCCTTCTTTGTTCAATATGTCTTTTTCTTTGTGAAAATCTCCCACTTTCCCAGCACCAAAGCCCCCCCAATATTAAACAAACCATAATAAATAATAAAAACTAGAATCAGATCAAATCAGGGAAGGTGGTGCAATGAAAGTACCTTTTACGCTTACATTTAAAAGAAGCCACTGACTCAGCCTGACCTATTTCCTCGGGCAGGGAGTTCTAGAGTCTCAGGGATCTTATTTCAAAAGCTCTGTCCCCCTTAGTCCTCAGCCGAGAGTCTGGAACACATAAAAGGCCCCCTGCCAGATGATCTCAAGGTGCGTGAAGGGTCATATGGGGATAAAGGATCTGAGATATACTAAGGAGTCAGACCATTAAGTAACTTGTAAGTAATTAAAAGCACCTTAAAATCAATTCTAAAATGTACCAGAAGCCAGTGTAAAGAGGCTAAAACTGGGGTGATGTGCCCAAACCTGAAAAAAAATAGTATGTGTCTTTAAAACTTAACATAGGATGAATTCTGGCAGTGTTCTTTAGTTGATAAAAGCAAGTTTGTACAAGTTAGGTAACACGCTGCTCAAAGCTTAAATTACAGTCAAACAAGACGGCAAGATTTCTAGCAACAGGCTTTATGTACTCAGACAGGTACCCAGTAGATGGCAGTATTTGACTGTTTGTGTTGCTGGAGCCAATGACAATAATTTCTGTTTTGGCTGAATTCAACTGAAGAAAGTTATTTGACATCCAGTTTCTTACATCTACTAGGCACTATTGCAAAGAACTCAGCATACTGAGGTCGGATGGCTTAACAGGGACGTACAACTGTGTGTTGTCAGCATAACAGTTTAAGGAAACACCATGTCTACGAATTATATTACCATATAAACCAATAAAATTGGTCCCAAGATTGACCCTTGAGGTACCCCATACTTGACAGTAGCAAATGATGACTTATGGTTGTTAATGGACACACAGAATTTTATGTCTGAAAGATAAGATTTGATCAAACTCAGTACAGTGCCCGATATGCCCACCCATTTCCTCAATCTGTCCAATAAAATACTATGATCAATCGTCTCAAAAGCAGCACTCAAATAAAGCAGTACGAGAATGGAACACATGCCCCTCCCTCTTCTCTTCCTATCCTAGATAGAGCCAGCTTGTGCTGTTCTATGAAGTGTGTAGTGCACACCCTTGTACAATATCTTTTGTTTCTTGGCAATTTATGTCATGGAATAGTCTTCCTTTCGCAAAACAACAATTGATTGACAAATTTCTAAAGAAAGCTCTTTGTTTCTGGTCATTTTGAGACCATAAACGGTCCTCCAGATACTCAAGTAGTCCAAAGAAGGCCAGTTTTGTTGTTTCTTTAAACAGCAAAACAGTTATCAGCTGTGCTAACATGATTGCACAAGGGTTTTCAAATGATGAATTAGTCTTTTAACAAGATAATTTAGGCTAACAGAATGTGCCATTGGAACACAGGAGTGATCGTTGCTGAAAATCAGCCTTTTCTAACAATAATAGTCATTTGCCACATTAGCAATGTCTAGACTGTATTTCTGATCAATTTAATATTATTTCCATTCAAAAACAAGATAATTCCTCAGCGATTCCAAACTTTTCAATGGCAGTGTATGTCGAAGGGAAAAAAAGTAACTTACCAACATGATTAGAAATTAAGAAACTGCTTTTTATTTGTATCCCCTAAGGTGCAAAATTAACAAAACAAGTCAAATCTTATTTTTACTCCACACTACACAGGAACACAGGGACTCACTACACAGTCCCTCTAAAACATAACATTTGAACGTAATCTTACAAACTAAATGGCAAAATAACGTTGTCCTGATGTTGTCCTGCCCCTATTGGCAGGACAACATCATTTGTTAGGACTTTCCAAAACCATCACAAGTCACTGTTAGAAAAATTATTGATTGTACCAATTTCTGATTTCTGATCTGCCACCTGATCATTTAAGGTTTGGTTAGGTGTAAGCACAAAACAACATTGTTAAACCTACAATCACTGATTTTATAGCCACTCGGGGCAGTGAAAGAAGTTGTGAACACAATATAATCAACTTTTAAGTACATATGGCAAACTTGTTAACAAACACTTGTTTATTTACATATCCAGCAGTTGCAGAGCAACATTAGCATTCATTTTGTTTCTGTACACCTGATTAATGTAAGTCCAATATTCACTGTCCGTCAGCCCCTGAAATTAAATATCTGGCTCTTTAGCTGCTAAATGCTCCACTATGTTCACCAGCTAGTCACTAAATGTGTCTGTCTGCTGTTTGCTGAAAACAGCTGCTGTGGCCATAAAATGTTGCTATGAGAGCAGTGAGAGTGAACCAGAACGGTAAAGTTGCAGCTAAACAGCTAAACAACGAGCTGAAACTCACTATAAAGCTCTATAAAGCCGAGGGGAGCGGCAGATTCAGGTGATAATTCTCAGTAGGTTCCTCACTACGAGCGACATTGTTTTCACATTGTCATTTGATACATTGTTATAATAATTAAAAATGAGAAAACTCCTGCACACTGTCTCACTTACTGATGGAATACGTATTTACGACAAAGGCTGAACAGACCAAACGTTAGAAACAGTAGCTAAGCTCTGGTAATTTCCGCTATTTTTCTGCTTCCTTTGTTAACAAGGGGGATGGCATCAAATCTGCCTACTGGTTGTAAATAAATATTCCAGCAGTAAGCAAAACAGTGTGCAGGCTTTCACACTTTTAGTCAAATTGTACTTTCCTCTCCTCCATATTCAGGTGTGCCAATTCATTGTTATCATAAAAATATTGATTATAGCCGCTTTAAGGTTAGAGAAAGATGGTGTTCATGGTTTAAAGAAACAAATGTGTGAAAGTCACACTTTTTGTTGAGCCATCCATTCTCCGTAAGAGCTTTTGTGGTACTAACAACAACGTCACGCTACTTCTGCCTTTGTCTGGAAAATGTAAACATAGGTCGTTTTAGACGTTTGAACAAACAACTAATGGTTTCTTTTTTTTGTGAGGATTGTCTTATTTAGCTGGGTAGAAGTGATTTTTTGTGAAGTTGTTGTGTTGCATGGTGCAAGAAGACGCTGTTCACTTAAGGTTACAGTAAACAAGGTCCTCTTGTGACAAAGACAAGTCAGAAAATGATTCTGATAATAAAACTGTAAGATAAAAATGAAATGTATTTTTTAAAATAAAAACAACTAATGAGCCCAGAACATAAATGAAGATAAGTTTGTATCACCTATTGTATATGTCTTTCACACAGATAATTTCTTCGTATAAATACATGTAGAAATACCTACATCAGGGATCCCAAGGGATCAAGGGATCTCTTGCAGAGCTTTTACTTGATGCCTAGTTTTCCCCCCAAATGCAGGTAACAGCCCTCTGGCTCCAGGCTTCAATAAAAACTGCTCTCCTCTTCCCTGCTCAAATTCTTCTCCTCTCATCCTGCTTTTCCTTTCCTTTCCCTGATGTATGCACCATGTTCCTCAGTTCTTATTTTCTGTCACTGTCTTGTTATCTTTATCTTCATCTCCTCTTTCATTTCCCTTTATTCTTCTCCTTTTCCCTCCTCAGTATTATAGGAGGTGATAGCAGTCTAGCCTCATGACAGATAACTATCATTTCTGCCTGCTCTAATTCACATGACTCCAAATAGCCAGCAGTGGGTCTCAACCTAAATGGCTGTAACTCCCCTCTCCATAATGGGTTTCTGTCACAGAAAGTAAACGGACACAGCGAGTTGGACCAAAGAAACCAGGACTTATTCTGGTGCAAGAAAATTCAGTGGCACCACAATGTCTTACTCATGTAGGGATTCATTTACTTTGCTGAAATGTTTAGTCGATATGAATGTTGTAAAAACTGGTCCAAGAGAAAAACAAATAAAAAGAACATTTAATTTGTCCCTTATGGTTTATGTGAGTTTTGACTATATTTCCAATTGAAAAGTAGTTAATCCAGTAATGTCAATGAGATACAGTACATACCCCATTTATACTTAGCCACTTCATGTGTCTTGGTCGGATCAGATAGCTATACAATATCAAATGCAACCAAGGAGCATTACAGACTCATTGGAATATGATATACACACATTATAGCTAGATACTGCAGGATGTGAAGGCATCTTTTTCTCCAAGTTTAATTATGGCAGTAAGTGGTCTGTGGCAGTGGCAACCTAGATAGGATTTGTCCCAGCAATGTGAAATATAGGGGTTCTCGGACCCCTTAATTAACAGCTAGGACCTCTCGAAAACGCATAAATGTGGCAAAGTGTAAACAAAAGTGTATTAAGTGTAGCTGAATTTTATCCGGATACAAGACATTTGAAATGATGAATGAAATGTAAACAGGGCCGGGATCCCTTCTTTAAAGGGAAGCTGAGAAATAAATAAGATTACAAATTAATAAATACAAAAATTGATAGAAATGTCAGACATGCTGTACAGTACATGGGACTTTACAGAGTCCTGGACGTTGCACTGACACTCAGTCCTCTGTTTACATTTTGTGTCTTCATGAGTTGGTGCTGCTGATTGGATGCTCATTATCAAAGGGCAGTGTTACTGTATTTGTTGCTTTTTTTCCCCCCCTTTGGAAAGAATAATGAAGAGTAGATGTTAATGGATCATGTGTGTTTTTCCCTGCAGTCCTCTGTTTTAAATAGATCCTGTAGAAATAGCTACAGAGGAGACAGACTGCTCTGACCGAGCTCGCTGAAAGTGTGTGTGTGACTTTGTATTTTTTGTTTTTTTTTTGCGAGTGCATACATATTAGTATGTGCATGTGTAAACTCATCTGTATTTCAGTTTGCTCCATTGACTTTGGCTTCATCCATAATTAAATCCATATAAATCAGTCTGTCAGTCACAGCTGTAATGTGAAGGACCGAATGACATTTTAATGACTGCAGGGCTATTCTAGGGTCAGACCATCCTAACAGGTAGGCACTTTCATCACTCATACTGAACAATTAATTATTCTTCTATACCCTTCCTCTTCTTGTCAGAGTGTATTTTTAGATCCTTGCATGGAATATAAATCTCATCTTTTTTAAAGAAGAGGGGATATGAGATAATGAGATAACTTCTGTTATGAATTGGCACTATATAAATAAATAAATTGAATTGAATGTGATTTTAGGAACGGAGGAACAGCACTCAGTCATGGTGTAAACACGTCCACAGCTGCTCCCTTGTCACATTGTGTTGGTGCATTTGAAGGAAAACTCTTAAAATGTTAAAGATTCAGTTTCGGATGATCTGCATGTTGATCCTCATGGAGTGGTTTGAAACGAAGATCCAATAAAGCCATCATGGGTTTATTTCTGCTGTTGAGCCTCACATTGAAAAGAAAGAAAAGATGCAATTTATACAAAGTTTGGTGTTGATTTTTATTTTAAAGTTGACTTTAATAAAAAAAATGTGCATGACAAAAAAAGCTTTTTATCTAGAATATTTAGCCTGGTGTCAGACCTCTGAATCACTGCCCACATCTTCTGATTTCTTTAGCGATTCAAAGAGGACACTGACAACTGTTTCCACAACAATCAGATTTTTGTAGGTGAGATTATAAATGGGGACATCATCTTTCTTCGCCAGAGCCACAAAGATGGCCACAAGTGTGAATAAGATCATGCAGGTTGTTGGAAGTCGAGTTACAAGTTACTGTCGAGTTACTCTTAAATTGGCATATTTCTTTGATCGACATGTCAAATGTTAAGATCACTGCTCCTTGCAACTGCTAACAAGGACTGAAAAAGACATCAGTGGGTCAGAAACGTCTCTCATTACTGATTGGGCATAGAGCAAGATAAAACATGATGTCAGACTGAATAATAACGTGAAGCGAATGGAATAATGATACAAAAATAAGACCGACCACGGTGTGAGAGTTCCAGCAGAAGATGACGCAGAACAACAGACTGAGTTACGGCTGTGAGTGTGTGTTCAGACTGGGCAGAAACAATGACACCAACAGACAAATGCTGGTGCCAAAACACTTGTTGCTGTTTATTTTTAGATAAACCAGTTTAGCCAGCAGGATGTTGTGGTTGGAAGCCGCCATGTCATGAACATGTTGTTATGTCATTTGTCTGGATTGAAATTTTCTACCATCAGGCGCTGATGTTTAGCCTTGAATAAGTGTGAATACTAAAACTGTGAATGTGTAACTGAGAAATTTGATGGCACACTTAGTTAAGTTATGACTTGAATGTGATTATTGAATTTCTAACAGATACAGAGGGTACAGCCAGTAAGTTACTTATTTATTTCCCCTTTATTCTATCCAGAGTAGGCTCGCAGTACACAAAGCTGTTTTTCAGGAATGCTTTGCTTTACTCACACAGTTACTCATCCATATCTGGTGCTGCCCAGTACAAGTCAATGAGCGGTGATGTACTTGCTTTTATCTACGTGTACCTACCATTGTATTGTTGTATGTGTACTCAGAAATAACACAAGGCCTCCACAAGATGCAATCAAGCCCACGAACAGTGAGGACAGGATATCAGGATGAATGAATTTGGCAGTATACAGTGGTGTGAAAAAGTGTTTGCCCCCTTCCTGATTTCTTTTTTTTTTTTTGCATGTTTGTCGCACTTAAATATTTCAGATCACCAATCAATTTAAATATTAGTCAAAGATAACACAAGTAAACACAAAATGCAGTTTTTAAATGAAGGTTGTTATTATTAAGGGAAAACAAAATCCCAAACTACATCAAACCGGCAACCTTTTGGTGACAAACTCACTTTAACATCCTGTAACTGCTGCCCTCAGTTGTCAACTTGGCATCAATAAAGATTTTTATTTTAAACATTAAAATCCAGCTGTCAGCTAAATTAAAAATAGAGAAGAACCATCCATCCTCACTCATTGAGACACTGTTGATTTGGCCAATCCGATCAAATTAAATTATGACATTGGCAATGGTCCCTGTTTGGAAATCTCCACTCACAGGAAGTGCTGAATCTTAATTGTCTTACAAACAGCAGTGAGCTCTCCATCCATGGAAAGCTAGACAACTTTTGTCTTTACAGTGTTTTTTCCTCTTTAATCGTTGGGTTTTTATTGCACAAAACATTACAGACTGAATGGATTTCTAAACATGAGTGTGTGCTGTGTGCACTTTTCTGACATCACATTAAATCATTTCCACCTTGGAGTTTGCCAGAATGAGAAGTTGCTTAGTGCAGCTGCAAATGACCCGATGTCCTTTAAAAAAAAGTCATAATGTTTAATTATGTCCCATCAATCATTTTGTCAGACTAGGTGCCTTTTTAAACTGTGTGTATCTCATTTCAGAAGAAAACCTTTCATTTGACCTCTCAGCAGCACTGGGAGGAGTTACACACTGACAAAAACAAGACTGAAAACTTAAGGTTCAGTGTTTCACAGTCACGTTTATTAGCCAGGAACATCAAAATAAGCAAATATGTTGGCTGAGCAAAGGTAAATCATTTTTCACTTTGTTTATTGTGACGTATTTGACTGCACAAGACTTAACATTAGGCAGTAATTGTATGCAAACAGCAGGATCGCTTCAGAATAACTTTAACAGCAATATTACAATATGCAGCCTAGACCCTATTCCATCTTTGACAAGGTAATCAGAAAATGCTGTTTTCATGCTGTCTTAACTGAGTCAGTGTTAGAACATTATAGTCCATATAGATACAGCCAAACAGAGAGAGGAGTCTGTGAGCAGCAGCGCTGGTGGCAGATTTCTTTAGCTTCTTCTGTTTTCTTCCAGATGGAGAAGATGTTATTCATGTAAATGCATCAGTATGAGTAATCTTCTCGAAACAATGCAGATGAGCAGTGCTGCTGATGAGGTGTGAATCTACTGTATGTGAGTGTTTAAGGGTGTGTGTGTGTGTGTGTGTTTGCAGGATGACAAGCCTGGACAGCTGTAGCTGGTTTAGACTCCTACAACTGTGACTCCTCCCCGCCTCGCTTCTTCACACGCTCAGTCTCAGTCAATTCAAAACACACTCAATGGTCAAAAGTATGCAGACGTCCCTGTCCACATACTTTTGTGTACTCTTGGTTTTGGGCTGTTTCATGGTTTGAGCTGGACCCCTTAGTTCAAATGAAGGGAAATCTTAATACTACGGCATACAATAATATTTTAGACGGTAATGTGCATCCAACATCGTGTTTATAGGAAGACCCTTTACTTCCCAGAAGGGTGGAGGCTGTTATAGCAACAGACTGATGTCCATGGTTTTGGAATGACTTGTTCATCAATAAGATACAGGTGTAATGTTCAGGTGTTCACATACATAAAACTAAATGTGAATAAAACATCAAAAATAAAGCAGCAGTAGTGGGTAATTGACATGTGGCTTGTTCATTCTTCATGAAATTAAACAAGTGATTAAACATTTAAAGGCCCTGCATCTCACGTCATGTCAGTAAAGCATTATCTATCTCCCTCTCTCCTAATCTCACCTGTCTCTCTGTACTTTGATCTGTTAAATGAATGTGAAAAGAATACAATATTTAAAAAAAACTTATGGTTTATTTGATTTCCTTCAGTGGAAAAGTTCTTCATTTTAGGCATTCAGGTGTCATTTTAGGGGCACAGCAGAGTAGCAATTTAAAAATCTAGATGATTGATGTCTTCCTCCCTGAAAAGTGTTTTTTCTCCCCTTAAACTTCTCCCCTTAAAGTTAAAATCTATCGGCAGCCGTAGCACTGACTGTCCAGGAAGAGGAACTCTTGGACTCTCGCATTTTTGTGGTCCAACACTGACCTGCTGTGGACGTTGATGCGATTGCATCTGCTCGGTCTTCAACAGTAAACCAACCTTACAAATGTAGTATTTCAAAACAAATGCTTGGTTAATGGTTCAGTTGTAAATTCTCAAAAGATAGAAAAGATGGAAAAAATTACAGATAATAGTGTTACTGCAGGCTTACTGTGGTCTCTAAAAATTCTTTCCTCTCTCATTGCTCGCTCCACAATATTGTAAATAACATATTATGAGCCACATTTAAGCTTTTTCGTCATTTGGTGCCACTGTTCAGCATCTGTCACTGATTGTTACCATAGAAACACTGGTCAGCAGGTGTCACTGAATGTTTTCATGGAAACACTGGTTAGCAGGTGTCAGTAGTTGTTACCATAGAAACACTGGTCAGCAGGTCACTGATTGTTGGAAACATGGGTTGTAGTCCTCAGTTAGCCGTCTAAACTGCATTAGACAAATCTGAGAGCAAAATTAAGACCGGCCCAACATCACAGACCAGTCTAAAATATCTTTGTGAAACCAGCCTCTGGTACAGTGAATGCTGGCTCACTGTCATGGCTTACTGGGACATTTGAATAGAACTGAGCCATCTTAACTGTACAGACATTTTGACCTGTCATGATAGGAAAAGCACAGCTGCGTTACTAAAAACAGTAAAGTCGGATTAATAGTCGACACAAAGGGTTAATGAGAGTTACGCCGTAGGTTTTGATTTATAGTTCAGTGCCATATTTCTCCATGTATTGTACGTGATCAGGCTGTATCCTGCTTTAATATTTCCCACAGTAACATTTACTTTGTGATGTACAGCGACAGTGAGCTACACACGTATATATAGAAGAGCAGCTACATGCGTAGGCTCCGTAGCTCCCTTATAACACTGTAAATCAAGCTTTAGTACAGACCTAATGTCACATGTTTAATCTTCAGTGGTTGTCAGTAGCCACATTTCCTGCTCAGCTTTCCTTAATGGAAACTCTGATCCTCTGTCTGCACTTTTTTAAATTTTTATTTCAGCTATTCTTGCTCACAAGTTACATAATCGCCATTCACCAACACTGAAAGATTCAGCAGACAACATGTCAAAGTGATAAAAAAGTGACTTTATTAAATTAATGTCCACAGTGTGCATCGAATTCAGACATTTTGAAAGAGAAATTCCCCTGACACAAACGAGGCAACATCCAGCTAAAACAAGACCTCAAATCTCAAGTGACAGTTTTGCCAAAGACTGGTCAAGTATTTAAAACAATGCGTTCACTGTAAACTTACTATTTACACTAAAATTACATTTGATTATACAAAGTTCAAACACACCATACAATTTGCATAATTTGGAGCACTTGCATCTTTTTTATATGTTCTCCCTTCTTGATAATGTCAGTGTTGCGTAGGGTGTAACTTGCAAAATAAAACAGATATAATGCAGTAAAATGCGTGAAAGTAATTGTAAAATATTATGTTATACTGGATGATTTAGTGAAAAGTTATCCAGTTTGTAATCAAGTTGTAATATCACCAGACCTCCCGGGAGAACTACTTTGTGTCCTCACTTTGCTTGCTGAAACTCACTTCTGAAAACCTTATACTCTAAAAGGTCCTACTACATCTATTGATTGTTGGAGTTGAGGTTTTGATGTATATCTATGTTTTATGTGAGGAAACTAACTTCTCAGCAATGAGGAATAGTTCAAGTTTATTACAGTAATCGAAACAAACTAATTCACTCAGTTGGATTGCGACCAGTGACATCAACTTCTATCTTCCTGCCATTGGACGCTATGTTGTGTCAGGTCTCTCCCACACTGGATCCTGCAGGATGTGATGATGGAGCAGAGAGAGAGAGAGAGAGAGAGAGAGAGAGAGAGAAGAGTGAAGGGAGGAGAAAGTCGACAAAAATGTTGTCACTCTTACAGTGGTCGTATCATTGCAACATCTTCCTTTTCGAGAACAGAACCACCCCATTCTGTGTGAGTTAATGATTAATGGCGAATGTCTCTTTCACTCTCCTTCTGTACACTCTTATCTGCTTTTAAAACATGATACACACCTCTTGCAGCAGCAAAGAAGAGCTTGCATTAAATGTTCCTCACTTGGACACAAATACACACATATCTAGTGTCTGCTGGTTTCAAAATGAACTGAAGATATCAACCAGAGATGCACAATAATGACAGGATACTATGAGTATTGGCTGTTTTAACTTTAAATAAGCAAAACTGTCATCAGTCAAATACTAGTTTGGGGCCACAGGTTAGTTGTTGCGTTTAGTCTGTAGCAGGGATCTCTTCCACCACAGAGCCATGCTGCAGCTGAGGGTGGAATGGGTAACACCACTGCTCTGCTCTGCCTCCTCAGCCTGCACAAACACCCAGTATGTAGCACTGGGCTGAACTGGGAGAAGAGGCACACACACACACACACACACACACACACACACACACACACACACACACACACAGACTGACACACATTGATTATTCATATGTACAGAAACAAAGAAACACAAAGAAGTATAAGACACACACAGAGTGTGAATGAGCTGGAGCTTAGTTTAAAGTTAAATATGTAGACACACAAAATCAGATATTCTAAATCAGAGCAGCAACGGTTCATTCGTCGATCAACAGACAATTATTCAGCAACTATTTTGACAATCAATGAATCGTTTAAGTCATTTTTCAAGCAACATTGCCAAACACTTGATGGTTCCAGCTTCTCAAATGTGTGGATTTCCAGTTTTGTCTTGTCATTGTTTATTGACGATAGGCATTTTTCTATCCTATTCTAAATCATTTCTTCTGTACTCTTTGTAGAGACAAAACATTAAGTAGGCCTAGTTAATGAATAGTGGCCTACTTTCCTACTTGTTTACATATTTTTTGTGTAATTTACCTACATAGGTGTGTATGTCCTAACAGACGTCACACAAGTAACAGAAATCATCTATTAAAAATAAGTTTGAGCTTAATGATTTTAACTAAAAACCTACAAAACACTGAAAAAAATAATACTACACCCTTAATGTGTTAACTTATTCAACTTTCCAACCTGCTGAAGGACACACGCACACGTGGCATAAACACAGTGGGAGTACAGTAACATATGGGCCATACATCTACTTACCTAAAGAAAAACATGCAGCCTCATACGTGGATATAACAGGGAAAACTCACCTAAATCCTGTCCATTGTATTTACACGGCTAACGTTGCTGTTTTCTTTTTGCAAGTTAACAATTATTTAACTCAACGTCACACGAATTCACGGTTTTAACGTCTAACAGTCTGTCATACTTGGCGATATCATATCAGTATTGTTTGCCTTGTAATCTCTATAAACAGACATCTGTATGTCTTACGAGACTGTTTGCCTTGTAACCCTCCGAATGTAGTATTTTAGTGGCTAACACTTATTTTAACCTGAACTCACAACACCGCTGACCTTGTTACGCGATAGTCCGGCTGTAAATTTGACACGACAAACTTGGCAGTTGTTGATTTACAGTCGCTCGATATAACACAATAGATTGTAAATAATGTCTACACTTGGTGACGGAATAGAAATGAGCCTTAAGTGGCAAAACATTATAAAGTTTGGGATTAAATTATCACGTACCATTGAACAGTTTGACTGTTAGTGGCGCTGCATGGAGACGTGGAGGATGGAAAGGTCTGGAAAGAGAGAGGAGAGTGGTACTGCTTAACTTCACGTAGCGGGTTGCCAGGTTTGTAGCAGGTACGCATGTGTAGTGTACAGTGGTGGAGGAAGTTTTCAGATAGTAAAAGTACCAATACAACAATGTATAAATACTAAATTAGACGTAAAAGTTCTGCATTCAAACTCTAACTCAAGTAAAAGTACAGAAGTAGGCTATTATCACACTTAAAGTATCAAAGTAAAAGGCCTACTCGTTCTGCAGAAAATGTATTTTGATATTACATTATCAGTTAATACTGATTCATTAAGTGGCATTTTATTGTTGTGAGGTAGTTTAATCTATAACAATGCATTGTGCTCTTTAAGGTCATCATATGTTTTTTTGTTTTAATATGCAAAGTAACTACATCTGTCAGATAAATGTAGTGGAGTAAAAATATTTCCCTCTGAAATGTAGTAGGGTGTAGCATTGAAATAGTCAAGTAAAATACAATTACCTCAAAACTGTACTGAAGTACAGTAGCCTACTTGAGCAAATGTACTTAGTTACTTTTAACAACTATAGTGTGAAAGTACTGTATATTCTTCTTTTTTTGCTTCTTTTCCTTATTATCACTACTACTGCTAGTACAAGTTGTAATAATAGATCTGGTAGAATTGTTAATATGGCGTTTTTTTTCTAATAATACAACAACAATAATATAATATACTACAGCAAGTACTTTGATTAAAGCAAACATCACAAAAAGACACAAGAAATCAAAGGAAATAAAAATCCATGATTTATAATAAGACACAAAAAAAAAAACTTTAGTAGGAATTAAGCATCTCTGCCAAGGTGACTGGAATACACAACACAAATTCACACTTTGCAGCACATGTAATCAGGTGTTGGACACACTATACATAACCGAACACACACTTTTCATTACACTAAATAACAGGCAGATCAATGCAGGAGAAATTACTTGCAAACAAGTACGTCCGCTGCGTAGTTATCTGAAAACAGGGGTTTTCTGCGAACCTGGCAACCCCCGTACAGGTCACACTACGCGACGCAGACTCAAAACCCATGGCGGACGAAGTTGAGCAGGTTGGTGCATCCGCGTTAAATTGTGCTGTTATTCTCTAAAACAGCGTGTATATAATTAGGATGAAATAAGGACAGCAGGCAGTTTTACCTGTGTACTTGTTTTAGGGTGCTCATCGTGTTACTTTGTTTGTGTTTGTTCTGTTAACAGCGCGGAGCGGCCTGTCAAACACGCTAGCTAAATTAGCCGGGTTAGCATGTAATGCTACCGTCAAAATGACATTACAACTGGTAAATATAAGAAAGCACGAAGCTATCAGTGTTGACCAGTTTCCTTTTTGGTTTATTGTGTGGGA
Source organism: Siniperca chuatsi (assembly GCF_020085105.1). Classification (NCBI taxonomy): domain Eukaryota; kingdom Metazoa; phylum Chordata; class Actinopteri; order Centrarchiformes; family Sinipercidae; genus Siniperca; species Siniperca chuatsi. Next base: position 4,886,490 of record NC_058043.1, on the reverse strand, counting down.
TAACAACGGAATAACGTTACTAGTTAAACGAGGTTGACTCGTTTTGTTTATAACAAATGTTCCGGCTCCAAACGTAAATGCTCAAAGATAAAATGTAGAAAAGACAGTAGGGTCAATTGTAAAGTAAACATTAGAATCCCATTGACTTTTCTGTTCAGTTTGGATTAGTTAGGTCTGATTTAGCTGCCCTAAATTTATTGTAAGAACTGAATTGAGCTTTGCTCTAAGTTTCAGCTGCATGGTGTTTCAAGTTACTGAAAATTAAATGAGTTGCAAGACTCTTCTCCAACATACCATGCTTTATGGACGCTGGCCTTGTATTGAAGCCAACACTTGTCTGCAGTGCACCTTGCTTTAGAAACTGCAACACAAACACACACTTCTTCCACTCATCTCGTATCTATCTGCTCCTCCCATCACAGATCTTCTGCTGCTTTTCCACTGTCACAGTTTGTTTTTTTTCCCCCAAGGACACCGTCGTTGTGTGCTGGTGGCTGAATTTACTCTTTGATTAAGTTGAAATGTGTTACATCTCTAAATTATGCACCAAGCATTTCACCAGCTGTAGCCCCAGTTTGTGCCTCTCATTTACTATCATCATATTAGAGTCACAGAGTTAAGCATCTGTTCTAAAAGTAAGAGAGAAAAGAAATCCCTGGTGACCTTTGGAAAAACCCAGAGGACTGGTTAAAACAACTCTTGACTCTGTTTTGGAAAGTATTTCCAAAATCCCCAATGACTGTTCTAACCACCTGGATTTAAACAGGTCTGTATGCTGCACTAGAAAAAAGTATTTTAACCAGCTTCCCAAGGTGCAACTCTGTTTTCTAATCCAAGCAAAGATGGTAGCCAGGAATGACACATGTCCCTCATTGATCAATTTGTACAATGCAAACCCAAATTTAAGAGTTTAGTTATCAGCTGTATTTGTCTGTATTTACGTTACTTTCCATTGTTTTCTATTTTCATACAAAATAATGCATTTTTATACTTCTTTCAAAACTAGCAAGGAGATTTCCAGCAACTTGGATTAGGAAATGGAGACGTAACTTGTTAAAAAATGTTTTCAATGGTGCAGCAGACATAATATGTTTTAATCAGATGAGTCTGTGAGGATTTAGGAAATAACTTGAAACAGCTGTGAGTGCTGTTAAATGACCTTCTGGGTTTTACAAAGATACCAAGGAATTTGCTCCTGCTCCTTGTGATCACCTATAAGTTTTAATGCAGCCGAGTTCACCATAGTTGTTCTCATTAACACAATTTTATTGTGACCAGCAGTCACTACCAAGCAGCTGAGCTGCAGATAACATCATTATTTTTTTACGATCATGACATCATTCAAAATAAACAAATACAAATTAATGGCAAAAGCTGTGCTTTGAGATCGGCTATATTAACATTTAAAATGAGTGATGAAATAGTATATATTCAAGTAGAAAGCATCTGTTACCACATCTAATGAGCTCCAGACATGTATTTATGCTTGTAAAATATTGTCGGCAAAACGACTCTAAACCATTATAAATGTGGCTGATAAAGAACAGACAGTGCGCTTCTGAAACGTTTCCAGTGGACATTGAAAGCACAACGGAGCTGGAGTGCAGCCGCAACGTGGCACAGCTGGGTGCTGTGTACATCTGCCCTTAGCTGTTTAGTGAATGAATGCTGGGCTTAACTACCTTATGGAAGCAGCAGTCCACTGAAATAGGATTTTTTTTTGTTGAAATCCGTATCTGTCATAGGTCAAACTATTGTCCTTTATGTGTCTGCAGCAACCAACTACCAACACGGTTGAGGAGCCACTCGATCTAATCAGACTCAGTCTAGATGAGAGGATCTACGTCAAGATGAGGAACGACCGGGAGCTCCGCGGCCGACTGCATGTAAGCAACACACCCAGTGTCTGCTCACACTGTCTCAAAAACACTGAAACACCTGGAAGTGTGTGTGGTTGTGTGGTGGGTTTCTATATTTTAGAGTAGTAGGACCGAAATTTAGAGCAGTCAGCATGTCCTACCGGGAATTCCTTTTTAAATATTCAGTCTGTGCTCTTGTTTTGCAAGCCTTTGTGTGTACTTCTCTCAGTTCATATTTTTGGTTGTTTGTTTGTCGAAGGCCTACGATCAGCACCTGAACATGATCCTGGGCGACGTGGAGGAGACAGTGACGACGGTGGAGATTGACGAGGAGACTTATGAAGAGCTCTACAAGGTACAACATGGGTTTCTCCCTGTTACAGCCTAATTTCTTCTTACTGAACAGCTACTGTTGTGGTGGTCTTAGCTCCTAAACACGTCTGGATATACTGGGCTTTCCTGAAACAATAGAATAAAGCTGCTTTACCATTATACTGTAGCAGCATCATTCCACTTCCAAAGTAGCATTTTAAAGGCATATTCTTATACAGTTATAGCATACATTATACCAAATACTGTTTGTTTTATCCTTTATTGAAATTGAAAGCCAGAATCCAGAAATTCTGGTGTGACCCTTGACATGAGTGGAAAGAGGATTTGGGCTTTCTTAAGATCTTGAAGGACAGAATTTGCATATTGTTGTACTGTATCTGTACATTTTCTGTGGTTTTAGACTCTTGTAAAATCATATTTGTGTGGTATCTATCTATAATTTGAAACAGCTGGCTATCTGTCCGTGTTATCAGGTGTTCAGATCGAAAACAACACTGAAAAAGAAAAGGAAAAAAACAACAACAAAGAGCTGTGTTGGTGTGGAAATGTTGCGTATAGGGGAGATAATGAAATATTATCCAAGAAGGCCAATTTGAGTGATAGATCCATGAGTTTTAAGGCTTATCAGATGCAAAAACTGTTCATAGTATAGCTTTACTGATGTATTTTGGTTGATACTGATATCAATATTAGGGAGTTATATATATATTGGCCGATAGTAATTTTTAAAAACATAACAAACAATCTTGACATGGTTCCTTGAGATTTGTGGTCAAGATGCATACTGAGCAGTACATTTTACAGTCAGTCAGTTCTCTCTGGTCGACAAAATATGTATGTGACATTGTTTCTAAATAACCTCAAACCTAGTTTGCCATTTCTGCGTTTCTTGTTACTTATCGGCCAACATATGCGCTGATACTGATACATCTGCAATAAGATAATCATGGCTTATATATATACATATAATATACTTTTTGTTTTCTGTGTTAAATACATATTTGGAAAGTACTTTTATAGAATATTTTGAGAATGTCGCTCATAGTAAAGTATAACTGTGCATTTTTTGTGTCTTTAGTCAACCAAGAGGAACATCCCCATGCTGTTTGTCAGAGGAGATGGCGTTGTCCTCGTAGCTCCACCTCTCAGGGTGGGCTAACCCTGACCACTTCCTGGTGTGAAGGAGCATTTGTGACAGCTGGGAAGTTTGTAACCCTGAGGGAGAGGGGGGTGCTGTCATGACAGGCTGAAGCAGGGATTGGGTTCAAACATCTTCAGCCCCCTCAGACTCTTGTCAACACCACCCTCTTACTTTACGTTCTTGACTCGAAGGTCAGATGCTACACAAATTCACACAAACTTCCATTTGTGGGGCTGCAAGGATATAAAACATATTTTGGCTTCAAGAAAAAAAGTAAGGGGACTTTTGCTTTGGGCAAATTGTTATTAAATAGATTTTGTGATTATGGTTGATTTCAGGCCACCATTTGAGTTGTATTTCTCAGGGTATTTCATTTGATTATGCTCAGTGCAGCAATTAATAAATCCACACAGTTTGTTAAGCCAGAAAAATTTAATATTTTTAATCACTCCTAGAGGGTTTAGTTACCTCTTATTCCCAGTCTATTCAAGTACCAGAACAAGTTACAAATGTCTCATCATGGTTTATAGTAGCTGAACTGCTTCAGATGGGTGTATGTAAACTTGTTTTGCTCTGAGTTTAAAAAGTATCAGACAGCACACTAAGCAGACAAGTTTTATGTGATTTTTGATTTTGAAATGTCTTGAGTGAAACTTTTATGTTTGTTCCAAGCAAAAGTCTTGCAGTTATTCCAAACCCATGATCTGTGAATATTTGGGAAGTTTGCGTTTCTCTGGGACGGTTTTAGTTTAAGTTTTTTATACATATTTTTGTAGTGTTTGTAGGAATTGGAAGTACATCATGTCAGATGTGTCCGATGTGTAAACATTTATTTCATTTGGTTTTGGCAACTTGAATAAAAAAGGTAATTTGAAAAAGAAAGAAAGTCTTTATTATTTCATTTAAATTAACACAAATTTAAACTTTACCTACAGTACATATTGTTCTCTATCGCTACATAATTATTCATGTGGATAATTATAAACGGCAACTATTTTGATAATAATTGAATAATCCTTTTAGTCATTTTTTAAGCAAAAATACCAAACATTGGCTGGTTCCAGCTTCTCAAATGTGAGGATTGGATGGTTTTCTTTGTCTTCTGTGAAATATCTTTGGGTTTTGGACTGTTGGTTGGACTAAACGTCAAAAAAGACATCAACTTGGGCTGTTGGAAATAACAATGGGACTTTTTATTGACAAAACAATTAATCCAAAAAACATTTGGTAGATTAATCAATAATGGAAAGAATTGTTTGTTGCAGCCCTAAAAATATTCAATTCTGGTTGCCGCATGATGCAAAATTCCTACAGTCAAAATTTCACTTAAAGGTGGGGTATGCGATTCTGGAGAAATCCAATACCACGACACCACGATGTAGAGCGAACAACGACACAGCAAGTAATATAACTAATGTTAGCTAGGTTGTGGGTTAGCTTAGCTAGGTTGTGTGTTAGCAAACTGTCGCTACAGTTGCTGCTGCGAAGCTAACAGCCAGAGAGGACGAGACGGTTTCCCAGAGCCAGCACAGCAGCTCCAGACAGCGATACTCACAACTCTCCTGCTACTATAGCTAACATCACAACAACAGCATATCTTGGCAAACTAGAAAGTAAGCTGAATGTCCATGGGCAAGTCATTTAACGTTACCTGACACACAAATCATGGCTGGAATAGTGTTGTTTGGCTCGGTCTGAGCCACTTTGTTTGTTTCCCATTTACAGAGCCGGGGCTGAGTACAAACAGCGGATTGTTCTTCAGCGCTAGCTGAACGGACAGCTAGCGGACCGTGAGGAGATATTCGCTGAATTTGACAAAAAGACGTGTATTGAATTAGAATCGTATACCCCACCTTCAAGTTAAAATACGGAAGTATTTTCAACAATATTTACCTATAGTATGAAAGTATATAACTAGAATGGCCTTTTTCAGAGTATTAATATATTGCATTATATTACAATACATATGACAGGATTATTACAGATGCATTAATGTATAAGTAGCACTTTAATGTTGTAGCTAGTCGAGATGGAGCTAATTTTAATTACTTTATACTCATACTGTTGGGCAAAGCTGGATTTCCAACCTGGCAAAGTGGCAATTGCTGCAGGCCCCCAAAAGCTCCAACTTCAAGTTTGTCAGTTGGTTGTATATAAATACAATTAAATGCAAATCTGTTGAGAAATTAGCCCTCAGTACAATATCAACTACAGTAGTTCAGTAGTACAGTAGTTCCTGCATTGTTACCAAATCTTTTTAGAAGGGCCTTGTGTCAAAATGTAGTTCTAAAACTTAAGTTATGTTAGTTATAGTTAAATAGTATAGGTATTGTGCTCACATAGTGCATACCGTAAATATAGTTGTGTTTAATCAAATTGCCTTTAACTAAGTGAGACAGAAAACCTGGGCCCAGTAGTGTTCCAGCATAGGAGGCTGAAACAGATTTTTGTCCAGGGTCCCCCAGCAGGTTAATCCAGCCATGCTGTTAGGTATTTTATTCTTTAACAATGCACCATACCATATAAACTATTCAGATGTTTTCTATGTAAAATCTTAATCTGAATGTAACTACTGTAGCTATAGCTGTGAAACATATAGTGGAGTAAAATTATAATTATAAAGCAGCACGAAAGGGAGATAGTTTAGCACAAGTACCTCAAAACTGCTTGAGAATATGTACTAAATTCTTGTATTGTTGCGATTTAACCACTAGATGGCAGTACAAATCTAAACCATAGTAATGATGAGGATGACCTGTCAGGAGTGAATCTGGATAGGCTGTGGGCCCCCCACAGACATTTCACTTTTGCTTAAAGACACACACCTGAGGTCCATAATTTGTCTGTAAGTATAGTTTTGTCATACCTAAGACCATACCAAACCTATGAAAGTAATATCTCCACTAAGATGAGACAAATCAATACTTTGCAGAGGGAATCTAATGCAATAGAGAGTCTATCTGTTTCCCAGGAAATATGAATAGATGATAAAACCAACGACCCATCCAGCCACTTATCTGAAGCATGTTTGTGTGGTAGCATCAGCATAAGGGACTATTTCTTTGGTAGAGAGTTCCAAAGAAAAATAGTTTTTAGCTGAATCATTGATGTGTTTACAGCGGAAACGTCTTCTGTAATTGCACATCTTCTGATGCCTAAACAGGAATATAAACCTGTGTACACATGACCATTATGGGACAGAAAGTTTTAATTGAACTGAAAGCAGAGTTTCCAGAAGCAGCATTTGTATAAAGTAAGCACTAACCTTGAGGTTCTTTACTGGGAATATGAAACGTTATGTTTATGCCAGCAATATTTGGCTACACCGCCTGTCTCACCACATCACCATCACTGCCCAATATCACTGTACAAAGTTACCTCCAAAGGACTATTACTGTAATGTAACATCAAAAGGACAAGACCTCAATGCTCTTTAATGAGGAGCTCAGTATCTTCTTGCCTCTAAATATTTGTAAAGGAGGCCTGTTGTAGATGTTATTAATGGTAATAACAGGGTAATAACAATAAAAAAACCCAATTTTATGTAAAATTATTTCGGAATTGAACAAAACAATTCCAAACCGAGTTCCACTTACCAGTTTTTTCTGAGTCTTTCAGCCCTATCACACTGTCTTCATCATGGAGATTGATCTATTGATATGCGAGCTCATAGGAAATAGGAGTTTGACAAAAGAGCTTTCAATCTTATCACACTCACAACAGTAATAATTAAATACTATTTTTATAAATACTACTAAATAAATGTGAAATATTGAAAATAAAGGAATATAATCAATACAAGACATAAATCTAAATGACAGAAGAGAAGTGAAAAGGCAAGTTCAGTAAAAAATTTTCAAAAGAAACTTTATAATATAGTGCAGCTTTACTTTCACACTTTCCCAGGGTTTGTATCATGAAATTGTATCTTTAAATGGCTGAAAGGTAAATTCCCGTTATGGCCGTTATGAGGACAGGGTCCGCCACCACTCAGCTCGCCAAAGTTGCAAAGTGGGATGAGTCATTTCAGACACCCCTGGTGACGGAAGTAAAGGTCCCGTTCTTTTTACCCACGGACAAGGTGAGGTGACTGACAGTTGGAACACTTCTACAGCTTGGATCAGAATGAAACACTCCCAGCCGAATCATCAGTACAAAAGATCAACAACTGCCTTAGAGGATTTCTGTTTCTTTGATAAAAAAAAGTCAAAGGTACAAGACTGTGTATAGAAAAACTTGAGAGAAATAAACTACAACTCCCAAGGTGCATTTTGGCATGAAACGTCAAATCACAGATCTTAAAATTCTGAATCTAAAGATTACACTGTTGAGAAAACTGATTTTACAATCTGCAGCTTAAATGAATTCACTTTTAGATTCTGGGTCAATTTTGGATGAATTCAGTAACTATGATGCCGTGTTTTCTTCACAAATTCAACGACTAAGTGTTTTGAATTTACTACCACTTTGATTTTCACCTGGCTGGTTTCTTCTCCATTGTAGTGGCGGCCGAGGCTTATGGGTATTGTAGTGCTTTGAACCATGTCAGACTGAAGGAAAAAACATGATCTCTCTGAAGTCAAAATAATTACAAATGGTTGTCATAACATAATACTGAGGATATCGTTTAAAGAAGAATCTGGAACCAGTGGCTCTTTCCACTTTGCAAGTCTATGGATGTATTATTACATATTAAACCCTAGCCCTATTTCTAGGAAGAAATGCCTAAAATAACATACCCAAAATAAATCAGCAAGAGCTCCTCAACCATAAGGCCAATATGCATATATCTGGTCTCCTTTGATAGATAATAAGCTAAAGAATATGAATCCATTGCAAGTAAGCATATTCTATTACCATTCCAGAGTAAATAAAGAAAAAAAAAAAGATTTTCATCCAAGCCTAGTATAAAATCTAAATTTCAAGGCAATATAACCACCATAACAAGTGGTCCAGTGGCTAATAATGCAGCTGGATGTATGCTCCTACTGCTTGACTACAACTGTAACTGTAAATGTGATGAAAATACACTAAAATACAACATTTATGATACAATTTATAAAGATATACTCAGGTGGTCTCCATGTGTTGGCCATCTTTACTGTTTACTTTTTCACTGTTTACTGGGACTTTTACTTCAAAACACTATTTCCATATAGCCATGTTACAAATACATAAATGTCCCAAAAACATTGAAATGTGGTAAACACAATGAAATCAGATCAATATTCATATATGACTGAAGCGCTCCATGCTATACACGCAGATAAATGCACAATGGAAAGGCCCAGAGTCATGTATAACATGTCTATAGATTCCTCTCAGCCAGACCAACAGGATGAAATTATTTTTGTTATTGACAGTACTTCAATTCAGCCACCAGATGAAGATATAGGCCGTGTAATCGCATGGAAGGCTGCGGTCTGCCATCTTTATAATCCATCCCCATGTATACAAATTGGCTGAAATGGATTCAAGATAGCGCAGGGACATTGGAGAAGGGATTACTTTTGGATTTAAGTGACCAAACACAACTTTTGATCACAATAATAGCAAAGGTAAGACAATTCGTAGTTGTAAATGTACGAACGTAAGTTTGTTTTTGTATTTCTTCGATGGCTACGCATTGAGTTTTGGTCTTATAGTGATAGGATCTACACTGTTGGAATCTCTGGAGGCTCAGCGTTCATTTGAGGGGCTGTTTGTGTCTAGAACGTGAAATGAAAGATATTAATAGCGCTGTTTTCAAACACACAGGTAATGTTTTTTGCTGCATGCTCATTCAGTTGTTTGCTGTTTGACTTGTGGTTCATTTAGGTAAAAATGGTTGGCATCCGGTTTTAGCGAGCTCCTTCCCGTTATGTGGGTATGCAGCATGAATATGTTGTTTCATGTTTAGCATGCCCTTATATGGTGCTTGTTGGGAGACACGCTGCTGCCCCCGGTACTGGGGGCTCTCGGGTTTAGCTGGATACGATGTGGCAGATTCAGGGTTACTGCCAGTTTTTCTCCAGTGGCCAACTGTGCTACTGCAACAAGACAGGTTCATGGGGCGCCCTGGTAGCTCACCTGGTGGAGCACATGCCCCATATACCAACGCTGAGACCGCAGTGGCACGGGTTTGAATCCAGCCCGGCCCTTTGCTACAGTCATCCTCTCTCTCTCCCTTTCCTGTCTATTTTCGGCTGCACTGTTACAGAAAGCAAAACTAAAAAAAAGAAAGTTTGTAACACTGTTTACAGGACACCTCGAATAGCACACACAGTCACTTATTACTATTCATATTGAGAAGTTTTAGCCACACTAGCAGCTAGTTTGTGTTTAGGGCTAGCCAGCAGGTTCAGGGAAAGACACACTACTGAGCATGTGTCGTCGGCTGCATGAAATGATCATAATACATTGTAAGGACTTAGCTGGATGTTTACTGTGTTGGGGGCTTTATCTTTCCTGTTCTCCTTCTATGTTGTTGAATGCAAACAAAATTATTGAAGAGAGTAGACTATAAAAGAGATTAATTCTTTCACTGTCAGATGTTCAGCACATTCCAGCAGCAGTTTGAAGTACTGACAGACAGGACTGTCCTCAAACATTATGTCATCCAATTCCTCGACACGGTCAACAAATAAATACTTAATGACTTCATGCTTCACATGTCTTTAAACTTGTGTCAGAGATATTTTTTGAGTTCTAATCACTAGAGCTCTGATATGATGAGACCACATTGCTTGGTATTCACACTCAGGCTAACAATGTCTCTGATGTGGCTGAAGTTATTTAAATCTGCCCCTGTCGCTTTTCCTCCAGCACCCAACACTAACACCGCCTCCTGGTCTCGTCATTTATAGATTAGAGAGGTGAGCTTGTGACTGGAAGGTTGTTGGATGGAATCCCTGACCAAATTATACTTATGCTCTCATATTTTTACCAAAATCAGCAGTAGCACTTGTGTTTTTATGCTGCCTTGCTGCTAAAAGAATTTCCACTTGTGGGACAATAAAGATCTCAACTGAACTGAAATACTGCAAAAGTTAGCAGCTGAATTATCCATATTTTTGCAAAAGTATGAGTCTTTGGAAAATAATGAGTATAGATCAACAGTGGAGACAGATTATGTTGCAGGAGTGATTTAAAAAGTTTCTCTGGACATTATATATTAGATATTTTTTAGCTGTCAAAGTCACCAATGGAATCTATACCTATTGTAAATTCAGCTTTTCAGAGCCACCTTTCAAGCCAACAGGTGGTGATTGTTTTATTGGTAGTCAGTGGAGTATTCTTAAAGGTCACAGAAAATAATATTTTAAAAGCATTTTCCTACAATTTACTTATTGGACCTAATAGAAGGAGGGATCATTCAGAAGTGTGAGATGCGGTTAATATTTGGTCAAGTTGTTGTGAAAGGTAATGGTTAGTGCTGATTGTTCTTCTTCCTACTACTGTCATGACACACTGTACAACATGCAATCTTTCTGGCAGGAGAACTAATAGGGATTTGATATAGAAATACAAGAGTTTACCACAGGTATGTTCAAAAATCATTGTTTAAGTGATCGCGATTTTTGCATTTTTGTTGTTTGCTTCTTGTAAAGTCTCCTAAGGCAGCATGTCATGTTCAATGCAACTCTCAACTTTAACTATGTGGTTTGATTTTCCTTAACTTAACCATATTTTAACCATACTTTAGTTGCCATGTTTAGCAGATACATACAAAATGAACATTCTGTCTGATACAAAATAAAACATTAATGTAGCATTACCTATACCCAGAATCTATGTTGCTAACTGTCACATTTCATGAACATTTGGCTTGGCGGTAAAAAGATTCCACTGAGACTTGAACTCAGATTTCTAACCATTACGCCATGCAACCTGTACATGTTACCACTTCACGTATTCACACCTCGAAACACACACAAGAGTGGTTTCACTCTTCTCATCTGATTTTTGGAAAGAAAGTGAATACACGTATTTCTCCAAACGTCAAACCATTCCTTTATGGATGATACAGGTGGGTTACAAGATATTCACTCACAAATACCCCGTTTCCATTGGCCCAGTGCAACTTTAAGTGGCGCTGTGTTCATTTCTAATGTGGCCTCACATCTGGGGTTAACCACATGGACCCATGATATTTAAGTCTTTATTGGCCACCGGGCCAAACCACTCTGCAATGGCCTCCACCTTTAATGACCTGGGTAGGCAATGTAAAGTTACTGGCTCGATATGTGTCGAAAGAATTTTCAATCCTCCATTCCTCCAGGTGCATTAATTTACTTTGTTTGGCCACTAGGGGGCAAAAGAACCCTACAACAAGTTGAGACACAACATCTGACACTGTCTGACACTGTCTGTCTGTCACGCCCCTGATTATCACCTTCTAAAGTTGTTATGGCTAACATGTTAGCAAACACATCCTGCAGACACAGAGTAACATTTTCCTTGATTTGGAGTTGTGTTTGTGTCCACCCAATAAATATAAGCCCAATATTCACTCTACTTTTCGCTCTGGTTCAACAACTCCTGAGAAAATGATCTGGCTCTTTAGCTACTAAATGTTCCACTTTCTTTATCGGCTAGACATTGAAGGGTCCTGGACACTCCATCAGAAGTGTTTGTCGGATGGTTGAATAGCTTTGGAATCCTCAGCCCTAAATTTGTTTGCTGTTTGGTGTTGGGCAGGTAGAGTATGGTGGGTTTATCATAGCTTGTTCAATGAGATTGAACTAAAACAGTAAATGTGCCATAAAAACCAAAACAATGAGCAAAATGAGGCAAAAAAGTTCAGTAGAGCTGCAGCGTTGGTGTTAATTCTCTTTTCGTCACCACAAGCGACCCCTTTCATCTAACACCTAATCATTTGATTCATTGTTAATCTATAAATTACTGGAGCTTGATTGCAGCTGCTGCTGACGTGCTGCTTTCACCGCGCTCTAGACAAGGTGGAAAACTTTCACAGCAAGGTTAAACTTTTTTTTTTACTTGTTAGTGGACTACCTTTCAGTACATGACTATAGTCGCAGTGTTGATAAGAAGAACTGAAAGTAGAGTCCGTATGTAGGTTTGTCACACGGTGAGGCATTGTGAACAGGAATAACTGCAGACAGAAGGACACGTAGCACACATAATCACACACTCACACCCACACTAAATCTGCCATTGAAACAGGCATGTGACCCACATACACAAAAATAAACCAAATCAAGGCTCATGGAACCTTGCAGCAATGCGCCCTTGAATGAATAAAGTAAACTCACACACACACACACACACACACACACTGCTTCTCCTCTCATGGAGGCGTCAAAAATATCACTGGCCTCCTACTGTCTACTGTCTATTTCTGTATTTAACACTTAGCAGTGTAACAAAACTAGTGTTTGAGTGTTTAACTTAATACTCGACTGTTATGGGTTTCTGGGGCTGCAGCCAGCTGTGTGCCGATGTTTTGAGCCGCACAATTAAAAAGTGAAAAATTCCAAATTATGTGAAAGAGAGAGAGATCAAAACTTTCCCACATTGATCTAAATCTCTATGCGGGTTGTTTTTACCGAGTGACGTGAAGTGTCCCACAGGTGTCCCTGAATGCACTGTATTTCTCACTCATTCCCCGGAGTGTGTCTACATGTTGGACAGTTTAACAGAGTTGAGTTATTTGTGTGTTTGTGTGTGTCTCACGTGTTATGTAACATCATATCACGGCTGCTTGGCAGATCACACACGTGATCTCATTGCTAAATCCCTACTATCCTCTTTCTGTCTGACTATACATTGCACATGTAGCCTACTTTGTGTGTGTATGTGTGTGTGATGTGATTCGTTATGTGTGTATGCACAAACAGAAACAACAAAAATGCTGTGATGTGAATACAGTTTATTGCTGTTTGATATGTACAGTGGTGTGAAAAAGTGTTTGCCCCCTTCCTGATTTCTTTTTTTTTTTGCATGTTTGTCAAACTTAAATGTTTCAGGTCATCAAACAAATTTAAATATTAGTCAAAGATAACACAAGTAAACACAAAATGCAGTTTTTAAATGAAGGTTGTTATTATTAAGGGAAAACAAAATCCAAACCTACATGGCCCTGTGTGAAAAAGTGATTGCCCCACCTGTTAAAAAATAACTAAACTGTGGTTTATCACACCTGAGTTCAATTTCTCTAGCCACACCCAGGCCTGTTTAATGCCACACCTGTTCTCAATCAAGAAATCACTTAAATAGGACCTACCTGACAAAGTGAAGTAGACCAAAAGATCTTCAAAAGCTAGACATCATGCCGAGATCCAAAGAAATTCAGGAACAAATGAGAAAGAAAGTAATTAAGATCTATCAGACTGGAAAAGGTTATAAAGCCATTTCTAAAGCTTTGGGACTCCAGCGAACCACAGTGAGAGCCATTATCCACAAATGGTGAAAACATGGAACAGTGGTGAACCTTCTCAGGAGTGGCCGGCCAACCAAAATTACCCCAAGAGCGCAGTTCGTCTCATTTTTGCCAGAAAACATCTTGATGATCCCCAAGACTTTTGGGAAAATACTCTGTGGACTGACGAGACAAAAGTTGAACTTTTTGGAAGGTGTGTGTCCCATTACATCTGGTGTAAAAGTAACACCACATTTCAGAAAAAGAACATCATACCAGCAGTAAAATATGGTGGTGGTAGTGTGATGGTCTGGGGCTGTTTTGCTGCTTCAGGACCTGGAAGACTTGCTGTGATAAATGGAACCATGAATTCTGCTGTCTACCAAAAACTCCTGAAGGAGAATGTCCAGCCATCTGTTCGTGACCTCAATTTGAAGCGAACTTGGGTTCTGTAGCAGGACAATGATCCAAAACACACCAGCAAGTCCACCTCTGAATGGCTGAAGAAGAACAAAATGAAGACTTTGAAGTGGCCTAGTCAAAGTCCTGACCTGAATCCTGTTGAGATGCTGTGGCATGACCTTAAAAAGGCAGTTCATGCTCGAAAACCCTCCAATGTGGCTGAATTACAACAATTCTGCAAAGATGAGTGGGCCAAAATTCCTCCACAGCGCTGTAAAGGACTCATTGCAAGTTATTGCAAACGCTTGAGTGCAGTTGTTGCTGCTAAGGGTGGCCCAACCAGTTATTAGGTTTAGGGGGCAATTACTATTTCACACAGGGCCATGTAGGTTTGGATTTTGTTTTCCCTTAATAATAACAACCTTCATTTAAAAACTGCATTTTGTGTTTACTTGTGTTATCTTTGACTAATATTTAAATTTGTTTGATGATCTGAAACATTTAAGTGTGACAAAACATGCAAAAAAATAAGAAATCAGGAAGGGAGCAAACACTTTTCCACACCACTGTACTTTCTTAAGGAACATGTATGTATTGCCCTTGTGGCTGGTTACAAGTGTGATGCCTAACTTACATGTCTCTTTTATCTGCAGTTTTGTAAGTTGTTTATCTACCCATGCAAAGAGTGAACTGCTCTCATTGGACCAACCTGTATAATTAAAGGCTGAAAGAATTAATGAAAAACCTATGCAGTGATGGTTTGTCTTCACCCTTCAGAACTGAAGTAAATTATTTCTGTTGGAATATTGTAATTGTATATCATCTTCATGTTTGAGTGTTAGACTGTTAGATATCAACCCTGGTGCACTTACCGTGGCTGGAGCTTCTATGTGCTGCTATTCAGGAACTACTTTTGTTTCTTCTAGTCTCCTCCAACCACAGATATACTGCTATCTTTATTTTAGATTAAAAAAAAAATAAATTACCTTTCACCACCACAGAGGGCGACAAAGTAAAGATAAAGATTTCAGCTTTAAACTTATTTATAGTCTCACAAACTAATAGTCAGTAGCTTTCTGGGATAATAACATAAAAGCCTCAGTAACACAAAATCTCTGGCATGTGACCGTCTCAAACGTCATCACGTCATTTTTTTGTGAAACCAACAGAACATGGAACTAGTGAGTAAAATGTGGCCTTCAGCTTAGCTTTAATAAAACAACATGCCACGCTTATTTCTTCATCTAAAATGGACGTCACACCAACACTTCAAACACACATTTATTTCATTTTTTTTCTTTTTATTGGCCAGTAAGGTTGGACTCAACCAAGACGTCTGTCTCTGAGGTCTTCTAAACACTCCAGCTATAAATCAGACAGCAGCAGCACAGCGAACCACAGGAACCACTTGGCTGCACACTGTTTGTCATTGATAACTCATTACTGACTTTACTGAAACACTTGGACGGATCAGTTTATCTTTAGTAATAAAATAACTTACTGGCCCATAATAATTAAATACGCTTTTCAATTAGAAAGATATCAACAAAATATATACAAATAACATTGAAGCATAGACATGATTAGAAGAAACAAAGTGATGGACTTTAATCTGTAGAGGCACTACAACATTTTAAACATCTGCCATAAAAATATGTCAAAAGAAAATATGGAGAGAAATGTATTTAAAGAAACCAAAACCTTTTAAAATCATGCTGCTAAATATTTTTTATGAAGGGAAATTTCCAGCATTTAGGTCTAAGAAAAGAAGGTCTAAAAAAATCAAGTAAGCCTCAAATTGTCCCCGTCCCATTTCACTATCCTTCAGATTGTTCTCTATAACATGGATTTTATGTTCATGTGTTGTTTTTTTTCACTCAAAAAGGTTAAAGATCAGAAGAAAAACACAGTTTCTGTGGTTGTTCCATCAAATACTTTATGTGTTGGACTCCTGCAGTACCAGTGTGATGTGGTGAAAGCCTGCTGGGAGCCAGAACTATTCTGTTATTTACCATCCAGCTGACGATGTCTGCACAGCAAGTACAGCATAAACTGAGAGTAGACATACAGGCAGGATATTCACAGTGACAACTTATTTCTTTGGAATTTGACTGAGAAGCAAAGCCAAGAATCTTAATTATCATGATAAAACAAATTAATGCCCTGTATCCTTTTTCTCCAACAAGTGACCCATTGTAGAGGTTGAAAATAACAGCCCAGAGGGATCTGTTATACAAGAGAGCAGGACAGATGGCCAGAAAATACCAAGATGCCACAACCGTTTTATGATGCCAACGCAGATCTGCCTGCTGAGCCGAAGAGCAGGGACCCAGGCACTGCTGTGTTTGTGTGTGTCTGTTTTTTTATGAATGTGAATTCGAGGTGCCACTTTGTCTTAAAGTTTAGATGAAAATAATACAAAAAAGTGATGTCTGTTCTGAATATTTTGGTCATTATGTAATCTAGATCCTCTATTGCAATATTTCTTGCATGCATTTGTGATTTTCAAGTGTTTACTACACTTTTCTCATTCCTGCTCGCACATTACAAACACTGAAATTAATCACTGACCAAAACCATGTTCAAACGTAGCCAAAGCAGTTTGGTTATTGCCAAAAAAAGGTTAGCTAACAGTTTGTTTTATGTAACAAACGTGAAAACAGGTTGTATAATTTGTGGCTTTGTCACATAATCTTTCCATGACAGAGGAATGAAGAATATTATATACAGTATTATATAATAATATAAGAAATAAAATCCTCATGATCAACATGTCTGAGTTGTTGCTCATTTCGTAACATTATATGAGACTTATTCAGAACCAAAGAGAGGCTTTTGTGGTGACTCCAGACATTCATACCTGAGGGCTGCCCAGCGTGACCACAGTCTCCTGCAGCAGCTCCACTGGAGCAGTTAGGAGTTACATGTCTTCACTTCAGCTGTAGCTGTTGATGGAAATAAAAGACATTTGTCGTTCCCTTTTCCAAAACAGATTCACCCTGCAGTCCTCAGGATTTAAACCAACAACCTTTTGGTCAGACGCCAGCTTTTCTAACCTCTTAAACTACTACCAGAGCTGTCGCTCCTCTCTGTTATTATGAAGTAATGAAGGCTTCAGAGGCTAATGAGTCTGAATTCCTCTGAAATTGACTACTGGCACAGTCAGCAGGACATAGAGGACACAGCAGTCTCATTTTTTTATTGTTTACTCCTCAGAGTTTCACCAGTCAAATGGAGCTTCTTGCAGTTTCTATTTGTTGCACTTTATACTGTTAGTCCACACACTGTAAAACATATTGAATAATACAATTTCTTCCTATTATGATTGAACCCTCTCATTTTAATTTAAAGTTTTTCTTGCCTCATATTCATCAAGTTCCACTCGTGTACTGGAAGGAACCAGTACATCCACAGTCTTCCCTACACATTCCTTTACATCTCCCCAAAATTTTTTTATCAGATTATTTGCAGGTTTTTAATGTGACTGCGAATATGAGTAAATCCTTCTGCTGTAACACGTGCCTGTATAACGTGACTTCATATGGCTGTATGAGTGTGTTTGTTTATTTTGATGTAGTCAGTGAATTGTCCTCTCATTCAGCTGAGGGGTAGCAGTGACTCATGGGAGACCAAATGTTCTAAAAATGCCTCAGTCATGCCCTGAACTTCTGTACGTGTGTATGTATATATACTGCTGAAGTTATGATGCATGTGTATTCTATATGAGAGATCCGGTTTTCACCAGTGTGAAGCCAAAAGAACAATTTAATACAGCACAAATTGTATGCTTCCTCTCTGTTTGTTTATTAACTTACCTCTCTCTAGTGTTTGTTTTTTTCATTATTATTTCATGCTGACAATTTAGACTGAATGGCACCTCTTGCTAGTTGTTTTCTGAGAGAGGAAGATGTGATTTTGCTCTAACCAAATAGTGACTGATCTGTCTATGTGCTCTGATACAATTTTAAATCACCACTGAAGCCACTTTCGCCAACACATTGTTATCATATATTAAGGAAGTTTGGAAAGACCATCATTTGATTGGACATGTTGTTACTCCTCACAGCAAGAAGGTGCTAGGGCCTCTCTGAGTGGAGTTTGCATGTTCTCACCATGCCTGCGAGGGTTTCCTCACACAGTCCAAAGGCATGCAGGTTAACTGGCAACTGAATTGCCTTTTAGTTGTGAGTGTGTGCATGAATGGTTGTCTCTATGAGTCAGCCCTGTGATTGACTGGTGAACTATCTACCCCGCCTCTTGCCCAATGTCAGCTGGGATTGGCTTGTGAATCACACTGCCTGCATGCTTGCTCGCATGCATGATACAAACAAAACAGGAATCCACTCTTAAAATCATTGCTCAAAACATGATCTTCACTAGCGTTAACCAAAGTGCTTTTATTGCCAAAACCTTACCAGATGCCAAACTCAGCTAACCCCAGTCTCTGGAGTCAAAGTACTGCCCACCATCCACCCTGACCACCTCCCTATGACTTGCAGTACATGAACGTAGCGCTCTTCCCTAGAAACAATTTTCCCACTAAACATTATCCACGCAGCAATTACGTTTCCCTAAAAATGTCACTGGCAAAACAAATTGGTATTATATAAATGAATACTATAATAATACGATTGTAATTAAGGAGATAAAACTTGCAAAAATAGTGGAATGGTCCTTTACATAACTGCTAAACATTCACAACAATTGCACCTTACCTTATTAACCCCAGTTTGATGGGTTGATTCAAAGGCTTAACTTAGCAAGAGCTGAGTATAGGCTCATTAGAGCAAATGATTACACCTGTGTCTAATCAGGACTTTGTCAGTAACTCAGCTGCTCAGCCAAGCTCTGTGCTCTCAGTTCTGGGTGATGGGTGCCTTTTGCAAACCTTTTATGGCTGCTGGTGGTAAAGATAGTTTTAGTGCTGCAGAGTGAGGTTTCTAAGAGTGGCTAGAGTGGCTATGGCCTCGTTAGCTAGGCTTGGGAGTTTGGAGTTCTTGGCTGCTCCTCAGTGTGAGGAAGAGCCTTCATCTTTCTCTGCCGGGAGGCTCCACAGTATTGGAGCGATTCTTGCTGCTTGAGCCAAACACTCAGATGAGAGCCTGGGAGAGAGTCGTAGCTCCTGGCTAAGTTATGTGTTTTTAAATGACTCCATTCCTTGTTAATCACTGGTCTGTGTTAATGTCAATTTGTTTTTAAATATTAGTTCAAAGTTTTTATTAAAGTAACTTGAGGCAGCACACCATCATGTACAATAAATGAGTCAGGTGGGGAAACAGTTCATGTAAGCCGTCTAGATGCAATTTTGTTAGTGAAAAGGATTAATAGTGAAAAACTAGTGTCAACAAATTGGTGCCAAAATAGCTGCAAACCACCATCACAGGAAATTCAATGTAAATAACTTAACACCTTTAATTAAAGTAGCTATAAACCCTGCACACTTTAAATCTTTAATCTTGTTAACAAATGACTTCAGTTCTTACCATATATGTTTGCTCCTGTAAAAGACTGCGTTGAGTTTATAGGAGTTGCAAGTTGAACAGATGTATTCCATCAGTGTACTGTAATGATGGTAAATCTGGTTTATATACCATATGCCCAATCTTTAGTTACATCACACACACCTGTGTGTGTGTGCGTGTGTGGTTTCAGTCACCTGTGTCCATGTACAGGAGGTATGGTGAGGTCGTAGAGACAGGCAGAGCGTAAGGCCTCAGAGAAATTTAAATGACAGAAAGTCACATGGAAGGAAGAGTGAGCACATGTGGCAACACATAAATGCAAAAACACAGACAGACTCTGCTGGGCTGATGCTTTACAGTTACATCACTAATTTCTTAGCAACCTCACGTGGTGCTATCATGGAGGATTGTTAGCTATATACATAACATGTCAATCCGGGCAAGAAGATGAGAGCCAGTTGAAAATGTTGTATGAACAGATCAAATAACTGAACAATTAATTGATTTTATCACTTGATTTTATTGTTTATACTTATACTTTATTTAAAGTGGTCATATTATGATCATTTCCAAGTTCATCATTTTATTTTGGGATTGTACCAGACTAGGTTGACATGGTTTAACTTTCAAAAAACACTATATTTATGCTCATACTGCACATTGCTGCAGCACTGTGTCTTGAACGCTCCGTTTTAGCTACGGAGTGAGGCATCTCACTTCTATTCGATCTTTGCTGGGAGCACATTCGCAATACCTAGGTAAGGACTACTAGCCAATCAGGAGTACGGTAGAGGGGTCCAAAACAAAGCTGCTTCAGCCGGTAACTATGGCTTCGGTTCAGCCATTCATGTTCCAACAACCCAAACCAGCTTCACAACCTAGACTGCAGCAAGACATTTCAGAGTGGTAAGTTATTAATTTGTAACTAATTTATCTTTCATAGGTAATGTTTTAACTGTCTCTACATCACAGTAACAACTTTATGTCCATTGACTGATACTGGAGGGTATCATATTTACCGTAGCTACAGACATGAAAGGTATCAGTCTTCTCATCTTGGTAAGACAGCAAATAAGCATGTTTTGCAAAATGTTAAACTGTTCATTTAAGATGTCTGGCCCTTTTTACAACATTAACATTTGGGAGGACCCATTGCTCGGTTATGTTTGTATTCCACTCAGAAAATTGAAACTAGTTAGCCTAGCTTGCTAACTTTAGCAGAGATTTCCACTTACTTACTTTTCATTACACTCAATGACTCTTGCTAGCGTTAGCTGTCTCTCTTTCACAGGTCCAGTTGTGGTGATGGCAAATGACCACGCTATTAAAAAGATTCACAGCAACGACTGACCTGAGCTCTCCGTGCATTATTCCATGATTCGAATCACGACACGGTTGAACGAATGGAGTCACAGAGTAATGTACAGAGTGCTCACAGATGGGGCAAATGCTGCGTTCATGTCATATTGGAGCTACTGTAATTACCCGTTCTTGTAATTAGGATTGCCCCAACCCCCACCTTCTTCAGTGAGAATTACGCCCTTGGAATTCGGACATCCAATAAAATCCCAGAAAGTAAATATAAAGTGAATAATAGGTGGCAAATAGTGAGTGGTTCTGGACACTGCACTTCAGTGAATTCTTGGGAACAAGTATCCATGTGAGGTTAATTTTGTGTGATGTTTTTCTGTTAAAAATGTTGCAAGTTGCAGAAATGTGGTCTGCAATTAAAATCTAAAAATGTGTCCTCAGTGAATTGGAATACATTTTGACCATTACCGTGGGAGCATTTCACTAAAATCTCTTAAGAGCAAAGCAAAAAAAAAAAAAAAAAAAGTACTGACCCAGAAATATTAATCCTGTCTGGACAAGGCTTTTTTAAAAAAGAAATGAGAGAGAAGGAAGACAAAATGTTTAACAGCTCACTGGCCATCAGAACAATAATGTGGCCGTTACATGGTAGGCCTACACATCCTCAACTACAAAGGCACCCGGTGTCCTGAGGATTCATTTAACTTTTTCCTGTCTGGTCAGATAACAAAATTGTATCTCCAAAAGTATCAGAAATTACAACCTTGTTTACAGCTTTAAGGCAGCACATGATGAGCACATTTTTGAATTCATCTAATGGGTTTGTGAATTGTGAAACATCAAGATGACCACAAGTGCTGTTTTCACATGACTACAGCAACAGGCAGACAAGGAAGCAGCAGCATGTGGTGTCGTTAGCATGTCCAAGCTTGTTAACGTATACAGCTCCTCGTCCGTTATGACCACGGCAACAATACTGTACGTGTCTGGAGGAGTTAGTTTCACGCTGCTGGCTTCCCACCGGACCCTTTGTCTGACTTGTAAAGGGTTTTTGTAACAGTCTGTTATAGAACAATGCATGGGATAATGTCATATATGCTGTAATTTTTAGGGACCAGTGGACAGGAGTTATTTCAGCGTAGAAAAATAAAAACATGTTTTTATGGAAACTGGTCACTTGTGGTTGGTGCTTGCTGACACCACCCACATAAAGACGGACATTTCGAAATACAAATGCTCAGAGCTTGTGTGTGTGTGAGCAACAATATGCAACAGTTTTGAAATTAGCATAAGTAGAACATTATACGTTAGTGTAGCAAGACAATGTATATGATACACATACAGCTATCAGCTTTTCTGGTGTGTATGGTTATTTTTGGACAAATAACACTTGTTATAGGGAAATATTGTTGTCTTGATTAAATAGTGTTTACTTTTCAATATCTTGAAGCATGAGACAGGATATGAATCCTGGTCCCCCTATTAAGTGCTTGGTTCACCATCTCGACCACCCAAGCACCTCCATTTGGTGGTGCGTGGCTCCTGTAGCTACTGTGCAGGTTACCAGACCATGAATACATATCATATGACAGAACACTTTCAATGAGAGATTTAGAGACTACTTAATTGCTGACCTACTCCAAACCTAGAGTCATTTGAGCAGATAAACATAATCAAAATTCAGAGTTTACTATCAAGGAATATTCCCAAGTACTTAAAGTTATCTTCAGTCTCAACTGGTTGACCGTTGATTATGGCGGGATAAGTGGAAAAGTCCTGTTTGGAGCAGACAATCAGTTATTTTGTTTTACTGAAAGACCTAGGAGAGCAGTGCCATGGTATGACAAATCTCCAGTCATGTCACCCTTATAAAGGCCATAACATCTGCATATTTATATAAACAATAGTTTTTGTCTTGTGTCACAATTTGTCATTAGTATACAGAAAATTATCTTTCAATCCAGCAGCCAGTCACAAAAGACTCAAATATTTGTTTCTTCAGTTTTTATTTGCCTTCACTGCTTTCTCTGGAGGACAGCAGGATGAATAAATGTTGAAGCTAAATATTTAGAAATATGGCAAATATCAGCATCAGATGAGCTGCATGATCACCATCTGCTTCTTTTACACCTGTGGAGGCATTATGGACAGCAGCTGCCTCAGGAGAGAGACAGCTCATCAAGATGACTGAGGTTTTATTGAGCTGGACAGCAGGACTAAACACATACTGACTGAAATGTCTCATATCAAGATTTTCTGTGTCACCTGATGACAGATGTTCCGTCCCATCTTCACTTGTATGTGTGTAAACCTGTTGCAGTGGTTTAAAGCTACAATATACAACTTTAGGTGACTCTGGGTGTAAAGTACAGATGAATTTATCAGGCAGATGAGAGAGAGATTGATACAGACAAAGCTGATGTTGCCAGAGGGAAGATTTTCAAAAAACCTAAATGTTTAGATTGAAACCAAATTCCTCATGAATATTGATGGTATTTGGCCTTGTCAGTGATATTATATTCGGGGGGGGGAGCATTGATCAAACAGCTTAAAATGATACATGTTTGCATTCAGAGGCAAAGCAGTAAGTAGTATGACATTCTTTAAGAGCAGAAGGCTTGTTGAGTGAGAAACTTTTAGAGGTGTATTTTTACAAGAGAAGTTTAAAGTCTACCTGAGGTTGACCTTAACTATTCAAAGCTACTGCCAATAGATATAATTGTTAGATAAAGATAATATGTTAATCTTCTAGAGTGCTAGCATTTCCTTAACTTTTTCCACATTTTCTAGTCTGCACCCCTTTAGGGTTTCGAGGTAACAATAAAAAATTCCAAACTTGTTCAAATTAAATTCAAAATATAAAGTGTGTGTGTGTAAATATAAGTTCATCTGAATAGTTCCCAGCAGAAAGAGACTACTCAATGTGGGCACAAACACTAACCAATATAGCACACTAAAGAAAGTGAAGCACGCAAACATGTCTAATTTTACCAAATAAAAAATCCCCTTGACGACAGAAAGGTTGACATTTTCATTTTGGATTTACTTTGTAAATCCAACAGTTTATGCAGCATCTGTACACTACATGCCCTGCAGCTGACAGCAGTTCACAAATGTGCTGGTTGGAGTTTAGCAAAAGGATTTGGGGCAAAATGCTTCTTAATCTTTTTATTTGTATGTTGGTAATAGTTTATACCGTGCTAACACTAAATTTGTGTACATGTACACTTGGAGGTTTGAAGCAGTTCACAAAATGAAAAACTCATTTACTGTTTCTGGTCTGCCAGCCATCACCAAGACACAATTTCATGACCCTTGCTCTTTTTCTAGGCTGATTCTGTGTAACCTGCTTTGGTCTCAGTAAAGGATGTTTCACTGAGTTAAAAAATATTCTCAGATATGTCAACTACTTGAGGTGATCTTTCAAAATGGGATAAGCACTCTTAAATGAATGAGGAATATTATACAGTAGGATACTTATCTTCAGAATGGCAACTAATCAAAGGTGTCTCAAAACTCAAAATTGTGCTTAAAATTCCCATCAAGATTGACGACAATGGTTTTTATTCAGTATTTGGAATTTTCTGGTAAACAAGGAGCTAATTGTCAAACTGTCTTGTTTTCCTTTTTTTTCTTGCATGACTTTTGAAGAAACCTTTGCCATTTTCCCAGATTGTTCCAGAACAATGTGGCCCTTTGACCATGTAATGTCAACATATAAAGTGTGATCACAATGTATGCAGGTCTAGGTCTGGTCCAGGTGGATAGAGTTAAACTGATTCTTAATGTTCATATTTATTTATACAGTTGTATTTGTTTTTATTCTTGGAAAAAAGAGAATGGGGGAGGGAGGGTTTAGAATTAATCTTAAACAGCATTATGCGGTGTTCCTCAGGGACTCAACCACTCAGCTCTATGGGCATAGGTTTTCTTCTTAAATTGTCTGATTAACCCTAAACTGAAGTGGTCACAGAATTTTCTGGAGTTTTCAGCTTCTGGTTAATGGAGCTGTTTTTACTATGGAGCTTTGTGGCAATTGGCCACCCAGGGTGTCATTGTGCTGCTGGGTCTACGAAAAACAGCCATTGAGGTTTGGACCACAGTTAACCATGTGGTTCACCACACAAACCATGAGGAGGAGAGGTAGAGAGCATGGAAGGGAGGCGAGATTAGAGAGGAAAGAGTGAGTGTATGCAAACTCTAAAAATGTCTTTTTTCTCCTCTTTACCTTATTTTTTTCTTTTCTTTACTAACTCCTCCATTCAGCCATTACATCCTCTTTTCCTCCATGACCTCACAGTCTATATTGGTGCTTCCCTTTTTATTGCTGATATAACCTATAATAATATTGAGGGATAGAAAAATGAGAGGTGCCTGAATGCAGGAGGAAAAACAATATTTAGATCTGCCCATCAGAAAACGTCTGAGAACCACTGAGGTAGATAGATGGACACCAGAAACATATGTAACAGACAGACAAATGGACACTGCTTGGTGACCCATTTTGCAGAGTAACATCCTGAACCCGTGTAGCTATTTACCTCTAAGCAAAATCACCTGACCATCCTGGGCAAATATACGATCAAATTTGCAACCACCTGATTTGGATGAGGTGACCAGCTAAGCCCTGTCTTCCAGAGTTGAGTATCAGCATTAATCCCGTTTGCATTGCTATTTTAATATGAAACAAATGAATAACCGGCATTGGCTTTGCAAGAAATTAATGATGACTAATGAATAACCTTACCCTGCATGTTTAGATCCTGTGCAAGAGATCCGACATGTTTTTCAATAGGAAATACTAGCTAGTGGCTGCCATTATGACTGAAAGCTGAAGCCATTGCAGAAAGTGCCTTAAGAAGTAACGCCAAGACTGTTCTAAACAGTATACCTCACATATAAATGTTCCTTAAATAGCTCACGCTCATAACTCGGAATAGCCTAAGAATGTGAGCAACCTGCCTGGGGAGGCTAGTTATGATTAGATTGCAGGATAGAGCAGTATTAGGAAAATATTTTACAAGTGGTACTATGAACATTATATACAGATGGCATTACTATAAACAGAAGTATACTGATGGATATGTACAATAATGAATTGGACTGGGCAGAACAGCAGTGCAATGAATATAAAGTAGTGCAATTTATGGAAATAGTTAACAGTGCAGTAGACAAGTTATTGCAGTATTCAGTACATAGTACTAGAGTGCAAATGATGCAGTATATGTATAATTATACATATATAGTGCAAATAAACATGTGGTACATGTAGAAAAAACAATATCAATATAGCAACATTTAAGTTAAGGTATATGAGGGGACAGTGTAATCAGCGGCGGGCCGAATTCAGTAGGAAGATAGCTCTGGGGAAAAAAGCTGTTTCTCAGTCTGCTGGTCCTTGTCCGGAGGCACCTGAAGCGCAGTTTTCACCACCCGCTCCAGTGCCTAGGTGTGCCTGGACCAGCAGCTCAAAGCACTTCATAACAATGGGTGTGAGTGCTACCGGGCGGTAGTCATTCAGGCACGTTG
This sequence comes from Siniperca chuatsi, assembly GCF_020085105.1. Lineage (NCBI taxonomy): Eukaryota > Metazoa > Chordata > Actinopteri > Centrarchiformes > Sinipercidae > Siniperca > Siniperca chuatsi. The sequence continues at coordinate 4,860,093 of NC_058043.1, read as the reverse complement.
GACTAGAGTGTTTCGGCACTGGCACAATGGAGGTGGATTTAAAGCATGCTGGCACAGCTGCTTGGGCGAGGGACAGGTTGAAAATATCCATAAAGACCCCAGCGAGTTGCTCTGCACATGCCTTGAGTACGCGACCGGGGATGCCGTCTGGTCCAGCAGCCTTGCGCGTGTTGATCCAGCTCAGTGCAGTGTAGACATCTGTGGAGGTGAGTGTGATGGTCGGGTGGTCAGCTGAGGGTGTGAGCTTGGTGGCAGTTTCCCTATTGTCTCTCTCGAAGCGAGCATAAAAGTCATTAAGCTCGTTCAGGAAGGAGACATCTGTGGCTATGGGGGTGGAGTGTCTGGGTTTGTAGTAGGCGCACCTCCTTGTTCATCCATGGCTTCTGATTTGGGTATGTGGTGATCTGCTTCTGAGTTGTAAAACTGTCTATGGTGATGTTGATGTAGCCCAGTACAGAGGAGGTGTAGCTGTCTATGTCCGTATGAGAGCCACAGGTGGCCTGAAAGGCAAACTTACTCCAGTCTGTGTGTTGAAACCTGTCCTAGAGTATGGAGTCTACCCCCACAGGCCATACTTTGATGGTCCTCACTGATGGTTTCACACGATTGATGAGAGGTGAATACTCACGATTGATGAGAGGTGAATACTTGGGGGTGATGAACAAAGAAAGGTGATCAGATTGACCCAGGTGGGGGTGGGGGGTCACGGCATAAGCCTCAGCCATGTTTGTGTAGACATGGTCTAAAGTTTTGTTTCCTCTGGTGTGACAGGAAACATGCTGGTGAAATTTGTGGAGCACTGCCTTAAGTTTGAGTGATTAAAATTCCCTGCAACAAAAAGTGCAGCCTCTGGGTGAGCAGTCTGTTTGCAGTTCGCTCAGGCAGCTTGGCATCAGCATCCAGAGGAATATAAGCTGCCGTTATAATGGTGGAAGTGAACTCCTGTGGCAGATAAAACGGTCTACATTTAACCATAAGAAACTCTAGGACGAGGCGAAGATTGTCGACAAAACTGCCGGAATGCGCAAACCAATGTCCAAGAGCTAATGCCGGGTGTGCGATGTTAAGGCACAGCTGTTCTGCACGAACAGACCCGAGATGAGCAAGAAAAACACTGCATAAATGCAAAAACTGGAGAGACACTGTGCCTTGCGATGTACACGCACCACCATCTTGTTATTCTTATTCTTTATGAGTGAAGTCAGTTGCATATCCAGTGGGTCGCTGAAGTAGACATGTGAACTACATCGCTCAGCGAATTAACAGCCCAGCTTAGAGCGGGTTGCTCACCTCGGAAAGTGATATGGAAGAGATCTTGACAGTCTCTCAATGCCACCTTATCAGTGACTAAATCGGTTGTCAACTTCGGCGTAGACATAGGCTCCTCTGGCGTCTCTACTCGACTTACATTTGGCATTCTCCCTGCTCCATATAAAAACATTAAAAACATAGGAATGGAACCTGGATTATCAGAGCTAAAATTAAACGTAGCCACCTGTCAGCGTCAGAAAGCCACAACATAAACATGAACGGATAATACACAGACCTGACTTCAATAATTTCATGAGTCAGAAACAGTGGCAACAAACTTGACAAGCATGTCCAAGCCGTGTTCAGCACTTTTAGGTGTCCTCTGGAAACACTCCAGTTGTCGTTTTGTCTTCACAGCACATTTATGTATTTGGTTGTGGGTTTTGTGTATTTAGTTGTGTTGTGTTTTTTGCAGCGTGTTTTCTAAATGTTGTGCATGTGCTGTCAAATTAATGAAGATGTTTTTTTTTATTTGCTTGTGTTTTCTGAAGTTGCAGTGCGTTTGCCCTTGTTGGCCACCATAGCTCACTGTGACCCTACGGGTGCTCCATAAAAAGCATTGAGTTTTTATGCACCACATCTATGAAACAAACTCTTAGAAAACTTGAAGTTCTTGTAAACCAAGGCTGAAGACTGCTCTGTTTGCCACTCCCTTTTATTAAACTAAATTTGGGACTATTCATTCATTGCATCATAACTGCACTGTAATCTTTATTCTCCTGTTTTAGCTTATTTTATCCGCTACTCTAAATCCTATTTAAATGTCTTTTTATACTGCCTTGTGTTTATTCCTTAAAGCATTTTATCTTATGTAATTGTCTTATGTAAAGCAGTATGAATTGCCTTGTAGTTGAAATGTGCTATACAAATAAACTTGCTTTGCTCTGAACACCCTGACAAAGCAGAGACAGCCAATGGACAGGCTTTATAGAGTGGAACTGTGACATATTAATGCATTAAAATATAGTCTTGTTTCAGTGTTGTGTTGCACAAATTACCTCAACTCTCACCTGACCAGCAACTCTTGCATTTCGTGAATAAAACTGATTTGTTACCACCCTGCCTTCAATATCCTCTTTATCCAACATTTGCAATGGCCATCACAAACTCATTTACACAAGAGTAAGAAGCAAACAAATGTGTAACAAAATATTTAAAGAAATCCCAGGAAAGCTTATGTGTCGTGGAATTTTCTCTTATGTAATGGAAGCCATAATGAGCTCTTGTGTTGCCTCAGGCATTTGTTTACTTGAAATTTTGGCAGGAGCCATATTTTCATGCAGAATGATCCAGCTACAGTACTTACAATTAGCATAGACGGATGGTTGGCTTGGGTTTAAATACCCAGTCATCCTTTAGTCAATCTAATCACGTTTTTTTTTAAATGAGGGATATCTCTGTGGCTGTAAATATAGAGATATCTCTCTATAGAGAGATAGATAGAGAGAGATATCTATCTCTCTCTCTCTGTCTCTAGAGAGATAGATCTAATTAGTAATGACAGCAAAAACAATCATCTTTTAGTTGTTCCAAGCAAATATTGGGCAGATATTGTCAAAATGAATCAATTGTATCTGTTAACGTAATGGTTCAGTGAAAGATTAGATACAAAGATACATTCAAGTGCCAACATTTTGTGACTTGGCAGGCTGTTTCCTAGAAATCATGTTTATACAATTAATTTGCAATAGTAAATATGTTCTGGAGGCAATGTAAAACTGCGGATTACATTTCCTATTATATAATTAACGTATCTTGTCCCAGACCACCTCCGACTTCTGTGCGGAACATAAATGTAGCAATTCATTCCTTCTCAAAAATGTTTCCTGTGAACATAATACAGCCGGTGTTCATGTCTGCCACCACAACGTAATTGTGAAAACAATATTCGTACTATATGAAATAATTTCTTTGAGACTAGATTAGGCAGATACATCTTGTTGATTTTTAAAAAAAAATTTTGATTCAGGCAGCAAAACGTATTTGGTGTTCAAATTAATAGTATACAGATGTAGTTTCTAGAAGACAGGGTTGTTATGTGTGAGTATCAAGAATTTATCAACAGATTTCTATGAAAGTTTGTGGAAATTTCAGTCACTGACGAAGCAACAAGTGATGGGTTGATGCAGGAATCCATTTTTTTCTAATGTGAGATTGGGCAGTTGTTTTGGGGAATTTCACCTTGTTGAATGATTATCCCATGACTGTCTATCCACTGATACAGACCCAGATGCAGATTAAGAATTTCGGAAAAAAAAAATTCTATTACTTTCAGAATTACTTTTTAGAGGATCATGTAGCCTTGGCAGAGATACGAGCTCTCTGGGTGCTTTCTATCATATCAGGTTTGGATGAGTTGGGTTTAATTGGCATTTGATATGTATCAATTCATCAGAACCTTCTGTAAACTGTGTTGCAACACATGTTGGATACAGAAGCATGAGAGGAAAAACTTATGCTGAGTTTAGCGTCAGATTCATTTATGGTTTGAGCAACTCTATAAGTTATAGTTTGGAATTTTTGTGTCAATACAGGATTCATCCAACCCCAAATAAATCAGTTACCCAACAGCAGCTTGCATGTGAAAAAGGAATTTGGATGGGTGTGTGGATTTTGGTTTGGAACAGTCATATTTTCCCCCCGCCGATACGATACAAAACCGATCAAATATTGAGTAAACAGGAAATCAGTACATCAGACATGTTGTTTTTATCTTCAGACAGCAATAAAACTCCACTGTGAGAAAGAAACCTGAAATGTGAGTGGTTGGGTTTGGAAGCTGTTGATGTTTTTCTACAACTAATGACCACAAACACTAAGACAAACAAACTGACTAAATTGGGTTTAGTCCTGCGCTGGCCCACAAACAGGGGCGTGTCAACTACTGTTCCTGACAAATTACATTTATTGTTCAGAGGTTTTCCCTATTAGGAGTAATACGACTAAAAGTGGTTCTTGTCAGTATTGTCAGCCTAGAGATGATTTATTCTCTCAGCAGCAGCTGAGCAGTTTACAATGTCAAACTGAATTTTAAGTTGTCTAAAATAGTCTGGAAGTACAGTCGGTTGGTATTTGTCTGGACTGCAATTCTTCTTATGATGTTTATGATCAGCAATGTGTTGCAAATCGACAGCAGCAGCTTGATTTGATTTAAATTGATTTGAGGACGCTAATGTGAGTTTTGGTCTGAACAGCGTAATGAGGCTGGTCAGGGTCTCTCTTTGGTATTTAGTTTATCTTTAGCAGTCCTGACCGTAAGCAGCTCTGCATGCTTGTGGTGACTTTGGCTGGAGGATTTTATTTTATTTTTTTTCTGTCTTTGGTTCCAGTGTAATGGTGCTGACAAAGTGTCTAGGTCAGGGTCTGTAATTGGCTCTGTGCACGAGACTGCACTCTATTATACAACTCTAACCACTATATTTACTGCTTCTAGGCTGCATAACAGAAATCCTCACTGAAAAAACAAACATGCGTCGACCAGTTAATGCTGGTGGCCAGCTTAGTACACGCACTGTAAACATGAAAGTTGAAAAAAATACCCTTCAAAATTTCAATGCAACTATCTGATAACATTTTAAATGACAACTTCACTTGATTACATAGGCTTTGCCTAGGTTTGTTCAACTAATTTTCACTTCTGTTAATGTGGTTTACCTGTTTTAAACTCTTTTTAAACTCGATCACCTTAACGAGGCTCCACTTCTTGACTCACATGTCAAATAGACCAACACACGGTGACACAGTTGCAGATACTGTTGCCTCCATTGCGGCTGATTTATTTTCACTTTTAATAAACAAACATAACATAATAATAAACACAACACTGCAGAGTCTAACGTGAGGTCAAAGACTGTACCAATGCTCCTTTCTACACACATTTCCTACATGCTTGCTCATGTGAACTCTGCCCCACCCCTTTTATACCACGGATGATCATCATCTAATGCATCCAAATATCAAAAATAATTGCACAAAAACATCTTCTAATTCAAAAAGAAAACTCTACATTCTTTCAATAATGCAGCAAATTGTGTAAACATACTTTGCAACACAAAATTGGCTCTAAGAGTTAACTTACTCCAATTTACAATAAGTCAGATCTGTACATTGTGCCCACCGTTTGGGATTTTCACTTTAGTTAACAAGGTCAAAGTGACTTTAAATAGTAGGCTACTTTGCAACAATTAAGATAACACTTGTGAAACCTTAAGCTGAGTCTGATCCCTCATGCACCACACCGCCTAATCCTCCTTTGCAGTATTTGCTAGAAGCCACATTCAGGCTGGAATCAGTGTTCACAGATATGACACCTACGTCTTAAGTGACATATAAAGAACCAAAGTGAAACCGGAACTTCTGGGTTCTGTGCCAAAAGTTAGAAAACATCATTCAAAATCACATTTTTAATAATGCAGATGACCAAAAATCCTGGAATATAACAACAGTATGTTGTGTGTTTTACTCCATATATTTAGATTAGGGTTAAAATCTAATATCGTTGTTTATTCAATATTTTTTTAATGGCCTTTAACAAACCCCATTTGCCATAACCCTTCGATCACTGCATCACTCACGTGTCACACTCAACAAAAGAGGCGAGTCAATGGGTCGTGGTCCATTCAGACATGTCGGTAATAAAAGGCCAGAGAGGAATGAATGATGTAAAAGTTTTTATACAGCAGAGATTATAGGTAAAATTAAATTAGTATATGTAGCGTTGGAAGTGGATACCTCTTTTCATCAATGTATTAATTTTGAGAGAGCGAGAGAGAGAACCATGTGACTCGTCTGAGAAATGTATAAAAGGACACATACTGTAACTTTCTTCCAGTTACAAAAAATGGAGGCTTTCTAGTGTCAATCTAAATCAATGCATGCTGGGAAGTATATGCTAATAAGCTAACAATATTTCAAACAATTTAGTATGATCCAAGTGAATGATCAGTTGGACATTTAATCAACTCATTATTTAAAATTACCAGACTTAACTCATAATTAGAAGTTCTGAAATGATTCTGATCTGACTTGAAAGTGACAATCTTATCTAACTGAATAAATTATATAAGCTTAATTGTTTCAATTATAGTAAATTGATTATGGACTTTTATGGTCTAGCTAGTAGGCATACAATCTTCCTGTTCTTTTTCTTTCTTTTGTAACCCTTAACCCCCTGCGGTGTGATGATCCTTTTCCCCTCAACGGGTGAGTAGGTCAGAACAATCATCAGGTCGAGTGTGCCTCTGTGTGTGGTTGTGTATCTCGCCCCCCAAACACACACAGACTGATGTGAGGTCTGCTTACAGGTGACCTACATCCCTCCTGTGTGAATCAGGGTGTTGAAGTATGGCTCAGTGTTCTTCACTGTCACTCTTCTCGTTCTTCTTTCTCCAGTTCTTCATCTTTCTTTCTTTTTCTTGTTTCGTAAGTAGAAAGTCTTGCACAAATTTGTGTCCAAAACAGCTCCTGTTCCTTGATCATAAGAAATTTATGAATTTTAAAGCGTCTTAAGGAAAGGATCAAATTAAAGCACTTTTCTAACTATATCAGCTTTTAAAATAGCGTTTGTTTCTTTTTATAGCTGAAACAAGTAGTCAATTAATCGATAGTCGATCAACCATTTCAGTAATTTATTCAAGTAAAAATGACAAACATTCCAGCATCTAAGATTTGCTGCTTTTTTTTGGGCCTTTATGGTAATAAAACTAAATATCTTTCTGACTGTTGGAAGGACAAAACAAGTAATTTGAGCAATCCAGTTTGGGCTCAGAGAAGTGAGGGTAGTTTTTTTCTAACTGTTTTTATGTTTTCAAAACAAAACAATTAAGCAATTAACTGAAAAAAACAAGCAGCCCTAGATTTCGTACTGTTTGCCAAGCAGTGTTGCATTTACAAGCTACTCTGAAAAAAAGGCAACAAACTGCAAGCAAACATGAACACAGATCAAGCATGACTGTCAAAGCATGTCAAGTCAATTTTATTTATATAGCCCAATATCACAAATCACACCCTCTGTCCTTAGACCCTCAATTCGAATGAGGAAAAACCAAAAAAACCCTTAAACAGGGGAGAAAATGGAAGAAACCTCAGGAAGAGCAACAGAGCAGGGATCCCTCTCCTAGGACTGACAGACATGTGATCGATGTTGTGTGTACAGAATAGTTACAACAGAAAATCATAGTATCAACAGCATCTCATCAGCACTTGAACACACCATCTTACAAGCATTTATATTCATATCAATCCACAGTTTTACCTGCAGTCTGCCACTGAAAAAAACACTAAAATCAAGCTTTACATTCATCATGAAAGATTAGCTGTCACAGCAAGTGTTTGCTGTAAATGTTCATATGGCACACAGACACACACATACACACATGCATGCACATTCACCAGTCTCATACAAATGCACCTCATTGTCTCCCTTCCTCTCTCACTGTTTCTCTTGCGCACGCACACACACACACACACACACACACACACACGAACGAACACGCCAATCAGCAAAACGTGACTTCCCTGCAGAGCTCTTTGTGGATCTAACCTCTTTATCCCATCTCCTATAATATTTAAGTGAATCATTTAATATCATCAAATATCTGGATCACAGCAGGGTGGGCAGAGGAATGCAGAGAGACAGAAGTTCAGGGAGAATACACACAGAAGATTTTACATGAGGGATTATGTATCCTGGGAGGAGGCAGAAAATTTGATTCTTACTTTAGGCTGTCTTCTAAACAATGTTTCACTTGATTTTAGATTTATTATCTAATCCAGTTATGCATTGTATATTAGTTTCTTGAGATTGAGATGTTTTTACAACTGTATTGTTTGTACAACAATTGTTTGTCTTTCAGCTCCTCGAAGAAAACATTATTGAGTCAGCATGCTTTTTTTTTTTAAAGGGCCAGATCACCCAAATTTTCAAAAGACACATTTCCTCAGGCACCTCTAGTAATATCTAGTCATGTAGATAGTTTTGGTTTAATTCGTCCAACTTTTGTGATATCTACCACTGAGATGTCTGCCTCCATCCCAATACAGTAGGTGAATGGAATTTCATTTAGGGAAACTGCAATGCTAAATTACAGCAATGCTAAATAGCATGTTTCTGTTAAATTGTTTACAACAACATTTCAACAACGTGTCTTTCCAGAGAGTGGCCCTGTTACTGTGTTAAAGGTTGAGCTTATCCCTTTAAGATGAAGTTGCTTTCTGTGTGACCTGTTCATGTTTTTGCTAGGCTTGGTTCTCATCTACCTAAAACAATATTTGCTTTTTTGGCCACATGGGGGCAGTGGAACAAGCTGTAAACACTACATTGACATATTATCATCTTATAAATTTGATGTGGTGAACTTGTTAGCAACATTAGCATTAATTAGCAGTCGTGTTTCAGGCCACTCGAAAAATGTAAGTCCAATATTCACTCTCCTTTTAGCTCTGTTTAGTCTCCACTAACTCCACTAACTGAGAAAAATATCTGGCTCTTTAGCTACTAAATGCTCCAACATATTCACCAGCTAGTTGCTTTTTGTCTGCCGTTTGGTGATGGGCAGGTCATGTACTGTGGGTTTATCAGAGATTTTTCACTCACAAAACAGCTGCTTGCTGGTGCTGGAAACAATAGGTTGATGAGAGCATTGAGACTGAACCAAAAAAGTAGTTTCGGGCCGTTAAAAAAAACGAACAATGAGCTGAAAGATGTCAAAATGCTCCGTAGAGCTGAGGGGAACTGCAAAGTCGGGTGATAATTGTCTGTGGGTTTGTCACCATGAGTGACTTCTTTCACACTATACATAGTCATTTGACCCATTGTTAATAAAAAAAAATATGGATTTGTGCATCTTTGAGATGGTGTTTGAAAATATTAGCATGTTGTTGTAGCCATTGGGGAGAAAATTCCATATAGGATGGTTAAGTTAGTTAGTCAACCGTGTGTCAAGAGAAGATCAGGATATAGCATATCAGGTATCATTTGTTGTTTACTGCCACCGTAGAGAGAGAAATCAGTGTTTACACATAAAAATGTGTCCCCTATTCTTTGCTACAGAGTTGGTCTGGCTTGGTATCAGCCATCAGCTAGGCTTAACTAGTCAAATCCAAGAGGACTCTCAACCACAGACCTTGTGGTGAATGTTTTTTTTTTTTTGTTGGAACTTTCTACCAAAGATAGTCCCTATAAAAACTGTTCAGTGAGGTTTATAAATTATCCAGAGCAACAGGGACATTGTGTCTGGTAATGTATTTTTAAATGTAATGTATCAATGCTTTTAGGACCTTTTTTTTGTTTTTAAATGAAAATCCAATTTTCTCCATTTTATTGGGATGGTAGCAGAAATCTCAGAGATGGATACCTCAAATCCTAATCACATAAAACCAATAATATCTTCATGGCTAGATACCGCTAGAGGGTAGAAGATGATAGTTTTTTGGGTTTTTTTTAGTTTAAAAAAAAAAATCCCCTCTGTTATGGCATCACTCAAACTGAACCAGACAGTTTTATGGGATTGAATGTTTCAATGTCGGCGTTGGTATCAGTGAGTTGCGTTGTATACATTTACCCGACATGTCCTTTCACCTCAGCTGTCAGTAGACCAGCCCTGCAGGTATAACTTTACACTCGACTTATTCACTCTTCTCTTATTCATGTAGTTACACTGCGGCGGTGGATCACTTTCCTTTCCTTAGCACGCTCCCCTCTCCTGTCCTGTCTCTGTGAGCTTCTGGTAAAGGATAGCTGGCAACTGAAGACCTTGGCTGACAAAATGACAACAGTGTTACAGACTGGAGCCTCTGTTTCTAAAAAATGCTGATTAATGACCTTCAGATTAGATTGGAATGAACACATTGTACTTTTGTGACAAACTTGTCAAACTGTCATTTAAAGTTAATGTTACAAGGAATAATCTGTTGCTGAAGGTACATCTCCAGTTTGCTTTGCTCTAAGACAGTCATTAATTTTCGATGGGAGCTGGCTACGTGAGGCATCCGATGCCATGGCAGCAGCAAGCGGCGCGATGCCAGCGACCAGAGCGACGAGTTGAAGTTGAGCGGCGCTGAACGTTATGCAAATTAGCAGCAGATTGCAGATTGGGATTTGATTTTCTTCCTGTAAACGTCTCCCTATGTACTGAAGTTCCTGGCAAATATTTGTTCCATACTGACAATGGTGGAGAAACTGAGTGTTGCGGTTGCCGGTTTCCCGCCCCTTGGAGAGGGCTGGCAGCAAGCAGCCAGCGACCAGAGCGCCCAGCGGCACTCATGAAGCTTCTGGTGTGAGCGCACTATAACACTGAGAAAAAAATTATTGACAGTAGATCAGTGAATAAAAAATAAGTCCTAGAAATCATAAGTCATGGAAATGAAAACTATTTCACATGGTGGAGTGCTGAGGATGAATTTAGTAGTCTCACAGCCTAAGTGAAGAAGCTGCTCTATAGTCTGGTGGTACGACAGTAGATACATCTGTATCTCTTGCCAGACGGCAGCAGGATGAACACGCTGTGGCTGGGGTGGGTACTGACCTTTGGTATCCTTTGGGCTCTGCACAGGCACCTCACCGCAACTATATCACTGATGCTCGGTAGGTTGGTACCAATGATCTACTGAGCAGTTTTAATCACCTGCTGCAGAGCCCTCCAGTCCTGGGCCGTGCACATCCCATGCCAGTTTAGGATGTTTGCAGTCAGGATGCTTTCTATTGCTCCTCTGTAAAACTTAAGTTGTTTTTTTTACTGGAAGAGACAGTCTAGCTTATAAACAAAGGTGCAGTAGCTTTTTATTGTACAAAGATAAGAGGTAATGTCAACAAAGCCAGACATTGAACAGGTCAAGCTCACAGAGTTCATGAGAGATTCAAGCACACAAATCTGCTACAGCAGGACAGGGACAAAGTGGGCTGTCAGAACACTAATGTGTGCCAAAGATACCCAACGTTAATCTAAAAAGTACCATTTCTAGAAGGGGATGTTGTCAGAGTCTCAGCCAACTAAATGTCTGCTTCTGTGGTCAAAATTAGTCTTCCGTAGCTCACTTTAGCCTGTACATCGATAACTACTGTATATTTGATCATTTACAGAATATATTTGTCTAAGTGTAAATAGCAGACAAGAAGCTAGTAGGTAGCTGACCATGGAAAGAGTTGTGATTTGGCACTTATGAAGTGGGAGGAGCTCAGGTTCTGGAAGTAAAAGTCCCATTCGTTTTTGGGTTGGCATGAAACTGTCCAGGTTGAACCATCAGTACAAAAGATGATCAACTGCGTTTAGAAAATATCTGGTTATTTGAAAAGTTGAAGGTACAAGTCTGTGTACATAAAAAGGAGGAGAAGTTGACTATGACTCCCAAGGAGCTTAAAATTCTGTGACGTGTGCTGCTAACAGCGGGTAAAAGCTAATTGATGATGAATGAGAAAACTGACAATACAATTTGCAGTGTAAATAATTTTACTTTACGGGAAAGTGGGTCAATTTTTGAATAATTCACCAACTATCGTGTGTTTTGTTCACAAATTCAACAGCGTGTGATTATGCTACCACTTAGATTCACGCTTGACTGGCTTCCTTCCATAGCAAAAAAAAACAAAAACGGACCCAGCGGCTCCTTCCACTTTGGAATTCTACTGGAAACTCCAATGTGAGTGGCTGGTTGGATTTACAGTCCACTGAATATTTTGAACTTGGGGAATCATTCATCCAAAATGATTCACTTCTTCCTTTTTGCCCATCATTAATGCAGGTTAAAATCAGGATAAATGCAGGTAAAAAAAACATATCATGGTAGATTGTCAAGTGGTGGTTTGGATACGAGGTCAAGTTATTTTGTTGAGTTTGATGGCAGATCCAGTGCCTGCATGTTGCTTACAGCCATTGTGTGAAACAGAGTGTGGGAGCTGAAATTGAAGATAGCGTCTGGTACAATTTTGGAAAAGCAATTATTTTCAAAGTGTCAAATTGTTACCAAGGACTCGGGCATACTGTATGTCATTGTTGTTAACATGTGACTTTTTGCTATATGCAGAAGTGTTTTACTGTGTCATTTATGTAATTTATAGGAAGTGTCTTTGTTTCACATGGTTGTTATTTAATTTCATTAACCTCTTGATTTGCAGTATCAAATAACTGAATTGCTCTTGAAGGCTCAAGCCCTTGTATGCTGCTGTTCTCTTGTCTGGTTGATGAAAGAGGTCTCATGTTGCAATGAAACTATTCAGATGTTCAGCTGTTTATATAAGTTTGTGTATTTGATTCTTCTACTATTAGGTCTGAAGAGTAAAAGCCCTGCAGCATTTCTCCATACTCTTTCCCACATGTATTAGTAGCCTGCTGCTATTCATCGAAGCTTTGTTTCACTGCTTCGGGGTTCCATACAGTATTCAAGCTGAAACCAATTGTACCACGGAGGAATTGGGGCCTTTAAGGCACCACTGCACCATTTCATTTTAAAAACTCAATTAGTGTTTTAATTTTTGTCCTTTTTTGCTGCAATTAATAAACTTATGTAGCACTTCAAAGTTATATTTGCATTGTTTCTCAGACTGCTGTCTGGGTGTAAGTTTCATCAGCCAATTATAGAGCAGTGACTGATGCAAATACTGTGGAAATGAAATGATTGGTTATACACTAATCATTGTACATTGACAGAGATTATGTATACCAAAGAGACACAACACGGACTAGTAGATGCACAGACAGGAGGCGTTGTCATGCAACGGAAAAAAAAAAGAAAATATAAAACAAATTTCGTTCTTTCAGTACTGTTTTCCCCAAAAGAGAGACGTATTTACAAAGCAGCTCTGTGCTGTTGCACAAAAAAACATGCTATTTCAGTTCAGACCTTTACTAACAAATACTAGCTTGCTAACATGCTGACTTTTAAATGTTAAATGTCAGCATGTTTGCATCTAAGAGATGTTAACATGCAAACTGTATAAACATTTTTTTTTTCTGTTCATTACATATAACTACAGTACATAAGCACCAAGGGCCCTAAAAACTCAAAGAACTCAGGTTGACCTGCTCCCCTCAACAGCAGCTGCTGCTTTGCTGTTGAACCAGACAGACTACATCCACCCGCATAAATACTGTTTAGAACAACAACATTTAGAGATCTAAAGTCACACCACAACATTTTTTTTGCCTTCTATTTTTTTCTGGTATGTTGTATTTGGGCATTACATTTTTGGGAAACCCGGTTGCAAGGCAGTGGTGTGAGGTGTGACTGATATCTTTATGACACTAATTTAAAGCTTTGAAGGAGCCATCTGTCAGCCAATTATGTCAGTTGATCTTGCAATCGCTCTCATTTTTTTTTTAGCGCTTTACATGATGACTTAACTTTGCTCCTCTATGACTTTCACTTGATCAGTCTTGTTGCTGGCAATGTTTAAAGGTTGCAGTGTTTAACCTTCTCTTGACTGATGCTGCTTTCAGGGTCTGGTCTCTTTAGAGTAAATTTGTAATGTCAAGTGAGCTAGCTCTGTTCAAGAACATGTTTCTTTCCTTTAAAAATGGTGTTACATTGAGAGAGAAATGCATAATGTTAGCAGGCTTTGTGACATTGCAGCTTCAGAAAAACTGGGAACACAGTGACCTGACACTGAGCACTGACACTTTGTATGTGTGTTTGTGTGTGTCTGAAATATTACAGTCTTAGAGGGAAACCCAGCTGTTGATGTAACTCTTGGTCTGAATGCAGACCATTATTACCTCCGCCAAATAAATTATGTTTTTGGTGCCATTTGTTTGTCTGTCAGCAGGATTATGGAAAACTACTGGCCCAATTTTCATGAAACTTTTAATGAATTATTTTCCACTTTTGTTAAAATTGCGAGATAGGTCAATTGTAACACTGGTGTCTATGGCAAAATTAACTGAAATTGTTGCGCGTGCACAAACCTGTCGTAATTAAAGTGAATGGTGTGCCGCAACTAAACATACAACAAAACATCCACCTCAGACATCACTGTAAAAACAAATGCAGCAGGTATGTAAGAAATAAGCAATCAGGGATGGGATTTTTTATTTTTCCCGGATTAATCCAGAATTTCGAATTTTCCGACCTGAAAATGTGACCCACGTGAATCATGCAGGTCGGTAAAAAAATATTTTATGGTCATGCGAGCTTCTCTGTCCTCTCCTCTGCGCGTTTGACTGGGCAGGGCTCAGCCGAGCAGACCGCGGTGGAGACAGTGAACCAGGTGAAATGAACGTAACGTTTTACTCGAGTTGACAGTTGAGTAAAAAGTAGAAAAGCTAAATTTCCACCTGCTTTGTCCGCAGTTGTTGTTGTTGTTAAACCACAGTGCGCTTGTTTGACATACTGTAATTCTAATAGTTTTTGAAATATATCCAGACATATAGTGGTTGCGCTTTAAGATTTTCATATCATAGAAGACTGGACTACCGGCTTTGGCGGAGGTCTGCGCTGTCCAAGTGACCTTCTAGTTTTGCTCTGTGATGGTCAGCAACAGTATCTGACATCTGTGTGTTGTGATTCCACACACATCATTTGCATTTCTGTCATGCTGCCCTGTGTAGAGAATGTAAAAGAGAATGTGCCTTTGAGATTACAGTTTCTTTGTGCTTAATTCATGCAGTTTAATCCCACCTAAAGGCTATGTACTTTATGTTCCTTACTTTTGTTTCAATATTTAATATCTTGAAGTGAAATCTGGCGCATCCAGTACGATCATTATCTCAGAGATTTGTTAACTTTAAAAAAGTATCATATGTTATATAATGTTTTTACAATTAATTCTTATGTTAGTAAAGGTGTCTAATTTTAAAGCGGAACTCTTCTTTTGCCATCTGTTCACTGCTGAATTGCGTTAGAACGTTTCTCAAAAAGCTTGTGCAGATAAAACCTGGCTTAATGCAAAACACTGGCAGAAAATGCAGTGAAATGTCCAATTAAAAGTTTTAACTCAAAGACCAAACACCCTCTGGTCAACAAAAGTACAGTACAAAATATGATGTATTTTCTCATTTCACCATGTTAAGCATGTTTGTGGGTCTAAGGATAGCCTCCAGCCAAAAAGTCAGCAATGAAGAGCATTGGGTACAAGCTGTTTATCATCAGATATATGTCACTTTTTTTCTACTCTGACAATTGAGTTATGTTTTTGAGGTTGCAACACCAGGTTTTGTTCTGGATTGGACACTTGAAAGAGTTTTCATATTGCTGCACTATGTTCTCATTCATTTCCTGTAAGTCACATAACATCCACAGGAAGAAAAGGAAATGTCTACTGTTGGAAATAATCCCTTAAAAACAAATTAGCTGACATAATTTTGTTGTTGTGAACTTGATTTTTCTACTTGACAGCGATCATTATGGACAGTCATGGTCCCATTTCCTTTCAATAGGAAGACAAACTATGCAAGCTTACATGTACTGTATCTAGGGGATGAAATGAGAGAAATAACAAGTGACAGTAAGAAAGAAAAAACATGAAAAAGGTTAAACAGGTACATATTTTCAATTACAATCAGTTGGGAAACACAGAATGCATTTTTTTTTTGTTTTTTTTTTTAAAGTCAAATATGTATGTGAATATACCACAAATGTATTTGATCAAAAAGTAAGGATTGGGTCTTTAATACCCACAAATGTAGTCAGTGGCCCTACACACACACAGAGAGATGCATATATTCCCATTCTTCCCACTATAGGAAGCTGTGTCACCTCTAGTGTGTGTGTGCATCAAATCTTATCAAATCATCATTTTGTCTCCACCACCACCTCGGCAGACTGGAAGTCAGGATGATTTATAGTCACATACAAACAAGCATA
This sequence comes from Siniperca chuatsi, assembly GCF_020085105.1. NCBI lineage: Eukaryota > Metazoa > Chordata > Actinopteri > Centrarchiformes > Sinipercidae > Siniperca > Siniperca chuatsi. The sequence goes on along the minus strand of NC_058043.1, from coordinate 4,843,989 downwards.
CCTACACATTCCTGCATGTACACGAACAGTAACAAACTATCTATGAAGTAATACTAGGTTAAATGATTATACTGTAGCTTTACATACTTACTTGCATACTTAGAAGGAGTTTCCGGTTGAATTTGCTGGCTATTTTACATACTATACTTTTACATATAAAAATGCAATTTTTTATTTTGTACACATAAGTAGGAATTCCCTGTAAGATCAGGCTGCACAGTTACTTACTGTACTCACCTTTTACATCAATCACATGATGATGTGGTGCAGGGCGAAAGTCACAGATGAATTAGGAGACAAACGTCTTCCATGTTGCTCCTCCCTGCAGATGAATGGACAGAGAAGGAGATTAGATTTCTGAATGGATATGGGAACCTGGTTTGCCTCCGAGACCAATATTTGGAGTGTGTTTGAGAAGTGAGTGTTTAAATTTTTTTTCCACACAGTTCACACCCCCACCCAGTTGCATCAGGACTTCAGCAGCCAGATGAATAGAACTTAAAATAATTGCTTCGTAGTTAAACTTATTTTGTGTTCACACTAACTTTTTACAAACGAACCAAGAGTTGTAAACATGAAATCACGTTAACTGCAGTTGACTCATTCACAGTCAAATACATCTGTACATACTGCACGTAATGACTTCGCACATACATCATATGTCTTGAATATGACATTTATTGCATTTCAGACAGAAGCACAGCATTGGACCACTGCAATAACAAACATTTGACCTGACCTTAATTCTTCTTTAGCTGCTGATGCACAGTATGGGCAATTTTGAGGCAGCAAGACAATCTTCGACTCAGCAGGGATGAAACACGAGGACAGGAATTCATCTCCAGCTGTTCGGAGTGGATTTGACATTTGTTCTCTGCTAGTGTCAAAACATGTCACATCAAATGAGTCATACAGGAAGTGACAGAAAAAAACCCCCATTTCAAATCAAATGTTAGTGGTCAGACTGTCGGAGATACAGTTTCACAACCAGCACAACAGCATTACAAACTACCTGCAAATGTGGTACGAATCTAAAGTTTTAAGGTTGGATTCAGTTTGCTGTTTGACTTTAGAATACAGTGTATTGAACTTGTATGTGATGTGCAACAAAATGTGATTTTAGCTTTATCTGGATACAGCTAATGTTTGGTCCTAGCTTAGTGTTCAAATAAAAAAGCCAATAAAAGCAGTCAGCCAACATGAAACAGATTGTTATATGAACAGAGTATTCACTCCCTGCAAACATACACCCCCCAAATAAGCATTGGCTACAGTACAAAGCATGACTCCAGCTGTAATCTCAAATGCACTTCATGAGGACAGGGCACCAATCATTATTTAATAATTATTTACTGTAGATTGTATGGCTTGAAGCTGACAGATTTCTTATGAACTGTTGTGGAGCAGTGATAAGAAGTAAATGACCATCAGTATATGGATTAGTTTAAAGTTGGCAATGCATTCCGCTGGGTGTAGCAGCAGTCTAAATAGTACAACAGAAGCCCGGGAGTTTAAATGTAGTTAGAATATGAAGTATAGTAATGCAGGTTGTCACAAAAACCCGTTGCATCGAGAAAATGTGAATACAAATGTGTGACTGTGTAATCATTTAGATTCCTTTGAAGCCAATTTTGCAAGGAAATAATTATGTGAATGGACTGTGCAAGACAACAGTCAATTAGCCCATTTACACTTACTCAAAAAAAAAAAAATGCACCTGCCTGGTCTGAGAGGCATTCTAACCAGATGTTGAAAAGGTGTACATGCATCCATCTCTCCAAAATGCAAACACAAGCGTTACTCCTCCCAGCTGTAACTGTCAGTAAGCACTCTGTGGAAATAGCCACTCACATGGTCTGTTCACTGTGATAATGGCAGCTAAAGTTACACTGAAGTGACACTGAAATTAGCGGTCTCTCTCCGTGTTGTTGGAGACGGGAAGAAAAGTATTGAACGTACGATCCTACAGAAGGCGCATCGAGCGAGTTGTAGCCTTTATCTGGTTAGTTCAATCACAGACTGCTCTGTGTGAGGGTGAGTATGGGTGAGTGTAAGCCTATAATACAATAACATTTGTCTTGCACGTGGTACATATATATTATTCATCCATGTGTTTGTGTTAGTTTATGGATAGTTGTTAGCTAGCTAATAGTAGCTAAACGGTTTTAAATAAAATGCTAGAAAGTGCAGAATAAATTTTTCTTGTGTTTTTGGCAGTTACTTAACAGCATTACCACCATCCAATAAAAAAGGATGGTGGAAAAGACTGATTGCAATGAGATTCCTGATACATTTGAAATGACAAGTGTAAATTGGGCCAGTGTTTATTGTACAGCCCTAAAGCCAATATATAAAATTAGCATCTACAAGTGACCTCAGGCCCAGTCATCCAATAAGAAATGCAAAACCATTTCAACCAGATCAGCAGTATTGAAGCATCAAAATGTATGTGCCAAAGTACAACCCAAAGTAAAATGTGCTCAATTAATTTGCATTGCAAATACCTGCGTACACAGTAAGTAGATCAGCAGCCTGATAAGAGCAGAACTTTGCAGTCAGAAGACACAAGACATCACCCACGAACAGGTCATGCAGAGAAGTAATAAAATGTCCTCAACAAATTGATGACAAATGAATCTGACTGTCAACCTATGATGCTAACTGACATTTACCAAACATGCAAACACCAGCAGAACTAAACTAGGACATCCACTCATGATATGCATGTTAGCACAAATGTTTCGGTGAAGTAAAGTGATCCCCTGCGAATAAACCATTATGATCCCATGTGGGTGACAGCATGAACAAGAAAACTCCAGCTTTCACCTTGAAGTGTGCTTTTGTGGCCGCCAACTGATGCGGTGAATGGCCGACAAATTCACAGAATGTCAAATGCTATATGAGCAACAGCAACAGCAGCAGTAGTGGCAACAGTGTTTGATGTATTAGCAGCACATTACGAGCTTTAGCCCAAACTTACTAGCAGGCTTTGCTTCATTCTGTACTGTACACTGGAAACAAATAAGAATCAACAAATTCACACATTTCAGTCTTTACATTTGCCTCTAGGATGTACAGACAATGATGTATTAAAAACAATGTAAACCGTCATCTATCCAACTTGGTCTTCAGTTAACAAGAACAATAGTTGGGGGAGGGATACCTTTCCAGCTTGAGGTGTTCTGTGCTCAGCTTTCACAACATACTCAGTGTTCCCTCAGGCTTGGGCTCTCATAAGTGAATCTTTAAGTAAAACCTTTTATGTTTCAAAACAATAATACGAAGATCATCTTTGGGGCATAACCCAAACAGTGACACAGTAATATGGTGAAAAGGCACAGATTAATTTAACCACAGTGAAGGGTATGATTGGAGACATAAAGGGTGAAATCCAAAATGAAGACGACACAAACTATGGCTGTGCTAAAGGTGACCTAAACAAACAAGAAAAAAGTAGTTTTGATATATGCACATAAAGTCAATGTCAATGCAATGAAATTCATTGACAATAAATACTGGCATTGATATACATTCAAAAGTGAATTTCTGTGGTCACAAACCTACCATATTGCCTGAAGGGAACATAGCATATTCCACATGTAAAGTAGCCAGTTGCTTACATCCGGTATGAAACATCTTGCCCCTTTGAGATTAATGTTTTTGCACAAGGTCCCTGATGTATAAAATTAGTAAAGTAAAAGATGAATTTTTTTATCGTATCCTGCAGGCTTCATTCTCAACTTTGGGCTAGATCACTGAAAGAGATTTTAACACAGGAAGTCCAAACAGAGAGGTAAGCTGTTGTTAATTCCTCTTGCATTTCACTAAGAGCCTGGGGGCATTAGGTTGGACTCCCTGTCAGGTTTTGGATGAAAGGTTACTCTGTCGTTGGTCTCCAAGATTTAGATTAATGGTCTCTCTCGGATGGGTTTGCCCTAATTATTCTGCTTCAGCAAGAGCCAGGCCAGTTCTCATTTCCTTCAGGTTTTCAAAGTGGAAAAATACAGCAGCTTTCCTGGAAATGTCAGATTCCTCTGAAAATCTGTTTCTCAATAAATGTGATGCATGAAATGGGACATGCAGTTGCAAAAGGATGCTACAATGCTTAGTTTACGTTAATGTTCACAAGGTTCAAGAATTGTATGATTGTGATGAATCAACTTGTCATTATTTAAAGAGACTGTTCAGAAAAACAATGGAATTGTTAATTTGTTGAAGAGCTTAAAACAAACCATGTTTTCCTGATAAGCATCATGTAGTGAACAAAGACTGCACTGTCTAAGAAAAAAACAGCATTGTTTGTAGAATAAAATAACATTTTTACAAAAAATCCACTTACAAGCTTTTTTCAGAATAAACAGTCATCTCTAGTGGATGAAGTTTGCTCAATTGTAGTTGGAGATTTTATGATTTCATCCATAGCACTTTTAAGACAAAGTTCCTTCTGGACCTTGGAAAGAGTTCAAACTCACAGACAATCCAACTCGCCTTTTGAAGGCAATGAAGTTTGATTTTGAAGTTTTTGGTAAAAGGTCAATAATGAAAGTTGATGCATAACTTTTTAAGCCAACATGGATGGGAAGTCCCAAAAGTACAAAGCCCAGAGGACCAATTGTCACGTTCTGTTTCCCACCAACAATCAGCATTGATTTCTTTCAATAATCAGCACGAGCTTTCCCTTACCTTTTTTATAAAGCCTTTAGTGGCTCCAAAGGGAGCTGTGCGAAGTCTGATAAATTGCCTCAAGTGATTCAGCATCAGTTGGGGCTGAAGACTACAAGTTTGAAAATGAAAAAAAAATCTGGGGGTGTGGCGTTAGAAAGAAGTGAGTGTAGCAGACCTCTTTAGTCCGCTCTTCGTCTCGACTTGAGGCTACAGTAGCCTTAACCATAGAGGTGGCACGTCAGAAAACTCCACACCAAACTGGGAAAACCATGTCTACCTGGCTTTGTACACAGGGGCATTGTCATGTTGAAACAGGAACGAGCCCCAAATTGTTGCCACAAAGTTTGCAACCACACTGTTGTCTTCAATATCATTGTATGCTGTAGCATTAAGATTTTCCTTAATTGGAAGGAGCCTAGTGAAAACCATCTAAAACAGCCCCAGACCAAAAGTACACCAAAGTATGAGGACAGGGTTGTTTACATATAGTACTTAAGTGTTTTTAGGTTTTAGGGTTTGCATCTAAACCACTCAGATACCTTGCTGATTGGGCTGCGTTCCTCCAGCAAGGCTCTCATTGGATGTTTTCCAGAATAAAATCTCTTCCTGAAAACTGAGCTCTCATGATTTAGGCTCACTTTACGAGGCTAGTAAAAAATGCAGTTGTGTGAAAAATCAGAATCAGATTGTGCTTTTTGTCCCAGCAGACCTCTGCATTTGTTCCTATATGCAGCACCTTGTAAGAACCATAGACGAGAGCTGTGTGAAGGATTCGAACTTCATTACTACCACAGAATGGTAGGCTCAGGGCTATGCAGGCACACAGGGACACACAGTTCTGTACCAGCTTGGCAACCTTCTAACGTGATCTGGCTTCAGTGGGTGTTGAATTATACTGCAGTTATGTGCGTGTGTGTGGGTGAGATTGTGTGAAAGAAACTGATCAAGTGAGAGAGAGATGGAGAGAGTGTGATTAGAGAAGAGAGAGAGAGAGAGAGAGACGTGGTATCAGTTGTTTCTGAGTGAGCCAACTGGCTGTCATGATACCTTCTCATATTCCATAGAGAGACTGTCATATCACCCCCCCACACACACACACACACACACAGTAATATAGAGTCATACAGTCCTCTGGCTGCTGGTCCGATGGTTCAGTTAAGTGTATGTTTATTGTGTACAAATAAACCATTGTAATGCAATTTATATTTAACAGTCTTGGATTATTTGACTTAGAAACAAACAGAAAAATCCTGTCTCTATGCTGAAATTATTCTTTCAGCACTGGGATACTGAATTCCTCTCAATTCCACTGCATTATTTCCTTAACCTGTATATTCCCGGTTAATAGGCGTTGTGTATATTTTACTGTAGGTTGCCAAATTTGAGGCACTCTAGCAGCCGTAGTAATTATGATGGGAGCAAAGGAGGAAAACAGGTGACGTTATAGAACCACAAAGTCCACATAGGGAGGAGGTCAGGGTGGTTGGATGGTGGTTATTTCTGTAAGTTTCCCTACAACAACCTGTACAGCTGAGTAGGCCCCTATTTTTCGTTGATGTAGCTAAGTAGCTAGCTACCTAGGAGGTTGACGCCCCCATTCTCATTCCTGTCTACAAAGCTGATTGGTTGATTGTTTCTCCAGAGAGACAGCCATCAATGAGTACAACACAGACCTATTTGAAAGAAAGAAAAGAAACTCCATCAACTGATGAAAGATCGTCATTTAACTCAGCTGCTGCTGTGACTTCCACAGTGATAACTTCAGCTGCACTGCAAATCACATCGAGCCAAATGCTGTACAGCTGCTGAGTACGGCCGCGCTTTGTTTCAATTCCATCACTGGCTCTCTCTGGAAAAGTGACAAATTTGTATATACTCAAAATAGTCAGTACGAATGCTAAAAACATGCTACTGAGAAACTATTGTTCCTATGTAATGCACAAAGGAAATAAAGGAGCAACTCCCAGATGCAAAACTTTAAATAAATATATAGTGGTGAAACAGCTCATCTAGAAAATACAAAAATTAGCAATAAAATCTTCTGAAAAACATTTCCCTTTTTTTTTGAGAATCAGAATCAGAAATACTTTATTGATCCCCGAGGGGAAACTCTTTTGCTACAGCAGCTCACTATCACGTCAGTGCACACAGGAAGAGAAGTACTAAGCAAAAAAAATCTTCCAAAGTCGCTGTTTCATTGCTGTCTGTTGGTACAGGTGTTGCATTATTTCCAGTTAGTACAAATAGTAAAAATACACCGATTCCTTGTATGACCTGCAAAACAGTATTTTCTGACAATTAGTACATAGCACATACTGTATGCTATTAGCACGTCTGTGCCAGCCATTCATTCATCAACTTATTTGAGGATTGAACAAGACAACAAAACAGCATCTGGCTTGCTAGTAAACCTGACAGCTAACATTACATGGAAATTGAGTAGCTGGTGATGGCTGTATTCTTTGTTAGTTTCACTCCCCCACCAAAGAAAAATATTTTTTTATATTTATATAAAAAATATTTTTTTATATTTTTATATTTAGATTTTTATATATTGTATATAGAGTGACAGCCCTCTGTGGACAGATTTACCTACTTCATTGCCTCTCCTTTCGAGGGTTGTCATATAGGGAAAGATTCGGCTCACCAGGTCTGATTAGCTGCTACACTATTTAAGGTATTGTCAGTCTGTCCCCTGACTTTCACTGTTTGTTTGGATATAATTGTGTACTTTTGTCTCTACGGCTTATGTAACCAGTGTTAGGCAAGCTACTTGGAAATTGTAGCTTCTGCCAACAGAAAGTGAAAAAAAATTGTAGATAGCTAGTGGTTAGTTGTTGACAAGTTGCTGGCTAGTGTTTGCAGACTGCACTGAGTTGTGATGGTTAGCTTGGTTGGCACACGGAAGTGCTTCTGTCGGCTACACATACGCGTCTGTGTACGACTGTGGCGTCACCTACTGATCCGTAGCAGTTTTATTTCAGACCGCAGCAGAAAGCTCCGCTTGAGCTTCAGAAAATGCGTGGGGAGATGTAACGTTAGCTTATGTGAACGCTACTGCACTATCAATAAAAGAGCTAAGCTACTGAAAAGCTATTTGATTCAGAAAACAGCAACGCTGTTGTACCTTTTGGAAAGAGCCTCTTGTCAAGAAAGCATATTTTCCAAAATGTCTGACTTTTCCTTTAACCCCTAGGCCACCAGAGCACAGTTATGTTTATACAGGCATTTTTTTCATCTCCAGGGAGTTTATCTTTTTGAACAATATCAAAAGATGAGACTAATATGAGACTAAGACTAAGGATAAAGCTGCCAATACCAAAATTCATTCCTAATAAAAAAAAACAAAACAAGGTTTATTATTGGAGGTTGAGTAGGGTAGGTATTATTAGATTTTCCAGGTTTCCACAGGTCATAGAAACTTGACTCCACTGTTGATAATCAGTGTTGTAGCTGGACACTGTTGGGCTGCTGAAGATCTGAAGCATGTCAGTGGTGGGCGTAAGGTCTGCTGATCCTCCTGCCTGCTGCTGCAAATCTTCTGTGGAACGCTGCGATGACAGATGGCAGCATGTGTTCAGCAGACAAAGTAGAAATCTACAAGCTGTGTTCATTGAACATTGCAGGAAAATGTTACTTATGTCATGTACACAGCTGCACAGTCTGTATCAGATTTCAGTAGCATAATTCTTGGCTGCCATTTTTACATTAGTTGACAGTAAAAAGGTGCAGTGAAAACAGACTATTGTCAGTGATTTCTTACCACAATGCAACTGGCAATAAAAAGCTAGCTGTGGTTTTCGCTTAAAAAAAAAATCTAATTGTTGTGTTCATAATAAATGTTGGTTTTAAGAAACATGGAAAAAGGAGGATTGTGATTAGATTTTTAGGTGGTCAGTGATTTTTAGACATTTACACAAAGTGACATATTTATTAGAACTGCCAAAAAATCTGATTTGCTTTGTCTGGGTAAACACAGGTTTTAATGCTCTTTATAATCACAACTTCCAATTTTTCACTAAATGTTCAACGCAAACATAAAGAACATCAGTGCCTTTCTGTTACACTGGGCCGTGTTGAGCTGGTTGGTTTGGGATTTCAAAGTGGAGGAAAGTAGACAGAAAAGTACAGCAGAAATTAACATGGAGCAAATAATTGTTCTGAATTACAGTCAACACTAGTGCTGATTTCACCAATGCCATTTGAAGGAGACAAAATAGTGTGAAGTTACAGAGATAACTTTTAATACTGCTGGACATGAAGAAAGTTAGTTTGCTATGTTTTCTCAGCTGCAGTGCTAGTGGTGCCAAGTTGGTCATCAGTTAGCTTATCATGATAGTGTGGGGAAAACAATATGTATAATACATTCATTCCCCTAATCTAATATATGTAATCCCTTATTCTGATAGACTAGCAAGTCATGTGTTATTCATCTAATGACTTCAAGGACAAACAGACCTATTTATGTCTGAGGCCAAACCAGACAGCGATGCCAATGCTGACATCTGTAGGGCAGCAACTCAGTTGAGGTTCATTTCCCATGCTAAAAATGTTTACACTCATGTACAGCAATGAAGTCTGTTTTTCCCTTCTCAGTTTTTAAAAATGTATTTTAAAAACTAAAACGTTTAGCGGTCTGAATATATGCAACTATACTGTACGTCACAAGAGAAGCTAATGTCAGAAGAAAGTACAAAATAAACAACAATTTCAGGGCAGAAAGTCATGTTTTTTCTTCCTTCCTATCCCATCAATCAATAGATTAATCATAGGAGCCCTTGAGGGGGTCCTGGCATTACAGGTGGGGAACCACCGAACCACTGAACAGTAAAAGTCAACTTTTAAATCTACAATTAGGTCAGTTTTAGGTGAAACTAGCTAATCAACAGATACTCAGGTAGACTCTGAGGGCAGGGCTAATGTAACACAGAGAAGCTTAAATTTCTGAGTTCCCGTTCCATTTTTTCACAATTGAGAATGACGTCCGGATGGGAGCCGAAACGTCTTGATTCTGAAAACAGTGTTCAGATGACTACGACTGAAACCTTTGCTACGATAGAACACTCCTGGACGAATGAGGGACTACACCGTCTAACTTTTAACTCTGTAATTCCAAGAGATTGAGATCAAGTCTTCTTTCTACTGCCATTTTGCACCAACATTCAGCCATCAGAAGAAAGACACCAACCTCTTCACACACAGAACAGACCAGAATACATTGCAGCAACAGGACAGGTTCGCTTCTGAGATACTTTTACTCTATCCACCTAAACTGTAACCTACAGCTGAGTGGAACAGGTTCATGCCACTTTTAAGACAAATGAGACATGAAAGTGGGTTCACCAAATAATTATGATAATTACTATCATTTTATATGCATGATGATAATATTTGAGTAAAATACTACCATAATGTTATAGTCTCTCTACAACATAGTATGTGCTTATGTAATCACAAGCATTTTTAACACGTTAAACATCTGTTTTGCAGATACTTATATGCAAAGTGGCTTATTGCACAACTGATGTTTGGGGCAAACAGACGGCCGATGTTAGCAGCCTGGTGAACCCTCTGAGCTCAACAACACAAACCTCTCAAACATGTTGTTTCTGTTTCAACCTTATGCTCGCTTATAAAAGAAAATGCCAAAACCAACAATATCAAACTCATCGCCCTGAGACTTAGGACCAGACTGCTCAACTGCCAACCTCAATTCATCTATGTACAATTTTTGTTTCTGTCTTTGATGTTATCGTGGTTTACAGTGGAGGTTATGTGATCTTATAATTTTGGGGAAAACACATGTGAAAATGATCTAAAGCTGCTGCACACAAATGCATGGCCACAATGAGAGACACATATGGAAGGTTCTGTGTATTGATGACTATTAAAAAACAGTTCATATATTAAAAATCTGCAGTTCATGACAAAGTATTGTTTGCATTTTGACCAACCATTCTTTACAAAGAAAAATAACTAACAACCGCCTAACATGTTTAAATGTTGTCCAATTAACACTTAAGTGAGATACTGTTTCAGCAAATATTGCATTATTTTTCTGGAGATTACATACATTAAACATGTACACAAATCAAACATTCACGTTTTGAAAAGTTTCTTTGGATGTTTTGTTATTCTTTTCACAAAACCTTGTCACCAGTGGAATTCATCATACCCAGCATAAAATGATCTTAAGACAATGCTTACATGAGTATATGCACATACTGTAGAAAGAAGCAATTTCATATGGTGAAATGTGCAAAAGTTTTGAGGAAGTCTTTGCAGGGCCCTCTAGGGAGACAGGTATGTGTGACGACCAGCCAGTGCCACTGAACATTAGAGTTTAAAAGTAATTGAAGCATAGATATGTTTTGCGCTCTTATGTCGTCTTACTTATTGCATCTGAAATTTCCAAGATAACCTGTAATTAGTTTTATTTAGAGTCAGACAACGTTTTGCTTTCTGTACACACAGGCCTTATGTCTACATTGTAACGGCTTAGGCTAAGTTACATTGGTTAAAAAGACTAACTCTGGAAGATACCCGCTGCATTTCATATTAGCTTTAGCTAAACTTCTCAATGCCTTTTTACACAGAATGAGGACTTCATTTTGTCTCTAATCTCTTAAATTGGAGTCGAGCTAGGAAAGGATTACTTCACGGCCAGTATGGACAAGTGGAATTATTATAGCAGCCAATAACTCTTTAAACATACACACGGGCATGTAAGTATTAGAAAACCTTTGTGTGTCCCTGGACCCCACAAGTGGACTTCTCAAACAATTCCGTCAAAGGTTTTCACCAGCTCTCCAACATCCACATGATTTCTCTGAAATGGTTTGAGTCATTCCTAATCATTTAACCAATAGAAACCTAAACATGGCACATGTTGTTGTCCTGGTCTGACTGTTGCTATGCAGATTGGCATTGAGGAGTTCAGATTCATGACCTTATAAGGTCATCAGGGTCTGCCGTCTGTAGTCACAATGGCTGGAATGTGTGTCCTACCAGCACAGCGATGACAGCTTAAAAGTACAAACACACACACCCTTTGACGTCAGCAACACCTGATCAATGTGTGTGTGAGAGAGACACATGGAAAACTACCAGAGCATTTAGTAGTTAAGGTGCATGTCAGTCAGGTTCTCAGTGACTATTTTCCCTTCTTTGAATGTGTCATTTGAGAATCATTGTTCCATCAGGGCTTAACGAGAAATGAATGCTCACGACTGGTGCATGACAGGTGTTTCAGGCTATTGCACTGACCATTGGCGGCTGCCTCTAGATCAGACCACCTTGGCTCCACCCATGCTTCCTTTGGATTGTCAGTAAACCCAAATCGGAGTAGTAAAGGGTAATCATTTTTAAACCTGTGCCCTATTTTTACATATTTTTGGGTCTAAATGACTAATAGGTTTTGGAATTGGTCCAGTAGATCACCTCGACCGGCAGCCGCGAAACAGGCTGCAGTGGCTGCAACGTAATTGGCAATTGTGCCCGTCAAAAGTACGTCCACTCAAAGTGCCTGTTTTTGCCACTGACACCCATGTCTTTCTGCTTGTAATGTTGGGAATTTAAATATTTGGGGGTTTGGTGGTTGTATTTTTGACCAAACATAAAGAGGGTGCTGTTCTTCCAGGGCAAATTGAGCTAAAGCTTTCAGAGTTTCTGGAGACAGCACAAGGTCAAAGGATTGCAAGGCTGGAGTCGAGTAAAGCAGAAAAATATCCAACATTTATCCATTTCTGAGGTTGAAAGAAGCAGAGGAGCATTTTTGAAAAGGGGTATAGTTTACTAACTTTACTAACTAATTTGGGAAAAGTTTGAATTTGCAAACAGAGCAACAAAAAGCCAACCTCAAGCAAGAGCCCAACTCGATTTTCTGTGTCAGCATTTTGCGTCCTGTGGGGTTTTTAGTAAATGTAGTTCAACAGCTATAGTGGTCTACAAAAGCAGCAACATTTCCAGATAAATCACAGTAATAAAAGGTTACAACATTCTTCCGCATGGCAGTTTTAGCTGTCCTTGTCACCAAGATGACCTTGATGTCACAATGAAGATACGATAACCAGCTAGTGCCCATGAAAATCAGAGGAAAATCATCTGTCTCTACCTTCAAAGGAGACTTTACATTTATGCTTTATCACCACCTGACAACCATGATGTCATTATTTTTACAACTGGACACTGCCTTTCTTGTTCTTCGAGTCTTTTGTACTGAGAACAGTGTGTGTGTGTGTTCGTGCATGTGCAGAATGTATGTGCGATTTCTAAATAGCTATGAAAAGAAGTTTGATATCTTCTTGTATTTCCTTTTTTTGCTTCAGAAAATGTACTTTTTAAATTGAAATTTATTTATTTTTGTAAATGATTACAAAGACGTCTCTTTCTAAACCTAGTGAGTGCAATTTTACAGCAGGCAGGTCAATAATCAGAAAGGTATTCATTTATCTGCCAATATACTTCTATTGAGTCATAAATAGATTAGACCATAATCACTGTTTACTATGCTTTAGTTGGCAGTTGTTTTCACGATGACTTGACACTATGGGTTTGACCTTTGTGTTTCTTCCTGCTGACTGTTTAGTATATTAGAAATGCCAAATGTTTTTATTCCTGGTTGTATTTTTTGATTGAGCCACCAGGTGTAACTTGCAGTGAAATCTGCTGGGCTGCTTTACGGCACAAAACAGGAAGGGGGTGCTGTTCTTCCAGTGCAAACAGGGCTAAAGTTTGTATTCTTGTTTCACAGATCTACCTGTATTGAATTGTCCTTATTTTACCATTATCTCTGATGCATATTTGCGGTTGTTAGCTCTTGTAAAGTAAAATGGTCAATACTCTGTTATTCGCTTTAATTTTGATCATTTCAATGCAAAATAAATTCTAATGTATTGGAGGTGTTTTTATTTTTTCCTCCCAGAAATGTTATTGTCATGCTGGAAAAGCCTACTAAAATTTTATTTGTGGAAAATCAATCATTAGCTGCGGTTACATGCACACTCTTTTTCATTCTGATTGAAATCAGTTCTTTTCCCCTTTAGGGATTCAGGTAGATGATCACTGCGGTTGAGATCAGTTATGCAAGAGAGGAAGGGCTGCATATTTGTGGCCCTGACAATTTCTCTGCAAACGTCTCTCTTACCTCTTTGACACATTAAGCAGTGATGTTACAGTGAGCTGGTTCATCCTCCCCCGAGTCTTGTACTGTACACAGGTAAGTCCCACCTCAAACTGTTATTAAGAGAGTGCATTCAGTTCCACAATTCATACTTTTTTCTGGATGTTTTCATCTCCTGAAATAAAGGTCCCCAAAATGCCATCAAGCAAAATTGAAGATAAAGTGTAATTCACATTCAGCTGCTGTTCAACAAGGCTATCTTGTCTGAGGCTGTTATATAGAGTCTATTGATCAATCATGTGACTGATAAATCACCATAGATACCAAGTATACAAAACAACATTAGCATCATACTTCCCTTAGAAAATACTATTTATTAAATACCATTAATCTTAGTGGATACAAAAATTCATACTATTCTCTAGTAAAGACAATCTTTCATTATAGTGCATCAATGGGCAAAAAGTTGAATATCCATTTTTCAATAAAAGGCAACAAATTCTTTCATCCCCATTTTTCAAATTTGGTTTCAACCATGAGCACGAAACTAGTCCAAGGTTTTCCAAATATCAGTCATGCCCTAAATATTTAGCATTCCCTTCCCGTGTGTAGTTGTAAGAACTTTCCAGTTCTGACTTGATCTGAACATTTCTGATAACTTAAGTGTGATAAACAAGGAACATGACATCTCACTCCAGACAGAGTAATATGGGTTAAACAATGACCTTTGACCCCAAGTGGAGTAGAGTTTGACCCAGGTCTCAACACAGATTTTGACCAGGGTTGTTTTACCAGGTTAATTACCAGGGTAGACTCATAACACTGACAGATGACCCCATGCGTCTTCCACAGTACTCTAATTTATGGCCTTTCCGTAGATTAGTCCGAAAATAATTCACTCCTTAGGCCAGATGTATAAACAATGGGTACGCACAAAAAACATGCATACACCATTTCCCACACACAAACTGGTATTTCTAAAAGAAGAATGTGCACCTCACACTGACTTCAGACCAGGCGTACACACAGCTTTCTAGAGCCAGATGTGGGTGAAATGATAAGGTGGAGAAAAAATATAAGGTGAGAGATGTAACCGTATAATAAAAGATTGTTTCAAAGGCAATACATTACTTATGAGTGCTGCATTTTTTTTGCATTTCCTTTTTTTTTTTTACATTTGAGCTATCATTTCCCCATATTAATGCTCTAATGCTCTGTGAAGCACTTTGCAGAGTTTGTTTCAATATGAGCACTTAATTAATGATTAATCACATTTCTGACGTTTAAAAATTATGATTGAGATATCACTGCTGATGATGGTTTACAGGTACATGTGATGAATTTATGATATGAATAGCCCATAGGATTGTGATATTTTGAGATCATTGTTTCTTTTGAGAGGGGGGGGGGGCAGATTTTTCTTCAAATAAGTCTTTTGTCAGTGACAGTTTGTTTTTCAGTGTCAGTTGTTTTCAGTTTGAGTTCTCTATTACTGTTTTGCCGTGGAGGGAGAGGTTTCTGTTGTTTTCACATAAAACCGGGCTGGGTTTAAGTTAACTTTTATCTGACGTAATGCTGGTTTGGCAGAGGTCCACTGGAACAAGCACTAACGTTAGCTAATATGTGTCAGCTATCATATTTAACATTACGTTCTGTGTGAAAAAACAATGGCATGAGAGAAACAGGCTTACTTGCTGTTTGAGAGTTCCAGGTGAACTAGTGGAAGCTATTGCTGTATGTGTACGGTCATGCCTTGTGGAGAATCTGCAGCCTACTAAATGTGAATTTGTGAGTGACTTACATGCCAGTTAATGAGGTTCAAAAGCAAATCACATCAAAAAAAGTGCTTCACCACAAGAACTTGAATGACAAATCACTGAAATACACTGTTTCCTTTTCAAATGTTGTCATCAAATTAAACGCACGTGCGTGTGCTAGTGAGCCATAACTATTCCATAAGCAGCTTTCAATTGTAAAAGATATAAGCCAACTCAAATCTTAAATCAAATTCCGCTCAGTAGGCAAGACAAACGACTGATCATCAGTCATGTCTCTTTTACTAATAAATACCAATAAAAACCATTTTGTTGTAATGTCCTCTGTTTTTTATTCGATTACAAGGTTCAGACCAAAGAATGCAAAATCAAGGTGTCATCAAACTGTTTCACCAGGACAATCCATCGTTGCAATGGCTCCTTCCCAGCAACTCTCATTGTCATCAAGAAAAATGGTGTCAGCAGAGAATAAGCCTCAAGAGGGTTCATCTGCCCAATCATCCTTTGGTGATGAGCTGATTTAGAATAGAGAGCAGGTTCTCCCTATGCGCTTTGACTGCTTAAAAGGTGCCCTGTGGGTTTTTTTTGCAGACGAACAAAATTATGTTATGGAATATTGTGAAACCATCACCAGGACAGTGTATCATGTCAGCCACATGCATTTGTGCATTCATTGGCGTCCTCATGTACATGCTCGAGATACTAATAAAACAGGGACACACTCTTAGGAACACTGCTCCATAGCGCAACTAGTGTTCAAAAACTCAGCAGGGTACCTTTTTCGTGACGAGTGGATCAAACCTGAGACAAACCTTTTGGCCCATCTCATTTTCATACAGTTGTCTGGCTTCTCTTGAACTATGAAGAATTATGGAACACTGCAAAACACACACCCACAAAAAGACATTGCTGCAAAATACTGATGGTGCATCATAGCTGTGCGCATGCCGGAAATTTGAATTAGTCAATTGAAGTTTGTTGTTGCAAAACGCCTAAGGTTCAATGAGCAATGAGTTTCTTCTAACCCGCTGTTCTACAATGAATAAGCCACTCCATGCGTGTTAATTCAAGCTAAGAGGTAGCATGAAAGGTCAGTATATTATGTAATATGTATATGTGTGTGTGTGTGTGCTTTTATTTTCAGTTTTGCTCAGAGCACACGTGGACAGCTCATGGTGCTCTGCTCCTCTATCCCTAATTTTGCAATTCTCTTCAGATTGCCCTCTTCGCCCACTTGACATTCTCAGAAACATTCCGATTTTCCATCTTCTGTTCCTCACATGATTAAAACAAAACTCTCACACCTCTGATCAGCAGATCAGTTTTGTTTCCTTCATTTGACTTCTTGTTTTTATTCCAGCTCCCTGCTTTTGTTCTCTAATTCTGTTTACTGTCGCCTTTCTGTCTTCTGTCGAGGTCGAGGTCACATTGTTTTTGTCTCCTGTAGCATTTCTGTTTGACTCACACACAGTACCCACAGTGTGCTCATCAACGATACATGCTGGATGAAAGACATGAAAAACAACCTTGAAAAAAATCTGTTGTATGTTGATTTATTTTATAAAGTAGGTACAAAAAGGTGTATGAGCCTGTCACAATGCTAATCAGTAAAACTCCTTTTGTAAGAAAACACAAAACAAAACAAAAAAGACAGCGATACATAATTAACTCTCGCAAAATGTCATAAAATCATCTAAAAATCTGGCAGTAACTGATGACCACCTTACAAAAAAGTACCATGGTAATACCATAAAAAATTGGCATGGTAATTCGGTATATAAAGTCCAGTTTGATGATATATATGAACGTGACAAGTGCAGGGATTAAATGAGGGATGTGAAAGGTAAAGTCCAGTTTGATAACACCTTCTTAAGAAAGGCGATTTCATAATTAAATATCCTCAGCCACATATTCTTGGTAATATAAATTTAAATGAGCAACTTCACATTTTACAATACAAAACACCTTTTTTTTAAACAGAGATAGTGCCGTTTGGATTCAGGTTACGGCCGCCCGGCAGAAATTTTAAATGGAATAAAGCCCACTGATGGCAGACACCCCAAAAAAGGAGTCAAAAGCGACGAGTCCACCCACAACATTATGTGCGCGAAGCAGCGTCCATAGCAACGAAATGAGACCTGAGAGAATCTTCGTAATAACAAACAAAACTATCATATACATTCAATGAACAATTCTGAAAATAAAACACATTTTAATGCAGAAATTTTCCACTGAAATAATAAAAGAACTGTCCACCATTTTGGTTTTCACAAAAGAAACTTGGCAGTCACGTGACGTGGACAGGCCAATAGAAAATAGGACAAAAAACCTTTTTTCTCAGAATTGAAGGAGAATTCATTACAACTGATGGCCATATTTGACCTATTGTGGGCCTGTTGTTGAATTATCAAGGCCACTATTTTTGTTTTTTTGATGAGAAATGTTGAGGATATCATTGAAAGAAAACCTTAACATGGGAATTAATAGTGATAGTGCTGCAGTCAGGTTAATATTGGAGTGAATGGACGGCTGGAGCAGTTGCTCTGAGCGTCTAATATTGCCGCAGGGTTTTACATTAGAGTTAACTGGTGCTTCTCATACAGATGCTAAAGGGTACCTTGTGTGACTGTATGAGACGCCAGTGAGCGTGACAACACGTCGACATGTGACAATCTGGGAATGAGAACGGGTTGCAATAACAATGAAATCTAACAGTCACCCAGTTGCCAAAAATCTAAATGTCAACTGACATTTCTAAAACCACTCCGGCAGTATAATCAAGTCCTGAGATGTGATGTCTTGACAGCTGAGCTTTATGTTCGGAGGAGTCACATTCCAAAACTTCATGGCCTCGTTTTGGGTAGAGCATTGTTGTATAAGCAGGTGGATCTGTGAGATTTTTCTCTGTATTTACTGTCAGCATAACACACTTGCTGGTTGTTAAACTTGAACATGTCGTGTGCAGTTTGCTGATATCATCTTACCAAGCCTCAGTAACATTTGCTTTTAGTTGTTCCCATTATTTTGCAAAGCTGACTATTGCTGCTTTGTATCTTTGTAAGAATCATAAGGGTCCCAGGCAGAGTGATTTTTGTTTACATACTGATATAGGTAAAACATACAGTTCTGCTTGATGTGAGTCCTGCCTCACCTCTGCCTGTGACAGAGGACAGTATGAGGTGACAGACGCTTATCTTACAGTCACGTTGTAATATTTACATTACAGTGAGTAATCAGATAAGCTGCCAGACGGCTTCTGATCTGCTGATTCCTAAAATAGGCTCAAATCACAGGAAACACGCCGCATATACAGTACAAGTGTGTAAATGTCAGCGCAAGCTTAGCTGCCAGGGTTAAAGGTTTGATTCCCACTGAGACCATGTACACAGTCTTTGTCTCTTTCTTAATTTCTCCAGATGTTCTTTCCCCCAAATTCTTGTATAGCAAGCTAGAAAAGCTTCCTTTAAATGGCAACATTTTATAAAACATTCCTAATATTTTAAAAATGCTCCTGTACATTCACTGAAACAAGGAAAACAACTTTTTTTTTAAACAAGTTGGATAAACTTTTGTAAAATACATAATGGATCAAATTCATCCACCTGACAAATTTGACATGTTTATTTCAGATTAACAGTTGCAATGTTGCTTCAGATGCCCTGAAATGATGTTTGCAAAACATTCATTTGCATTTGCAAGCATGTTATACTTGCTGTCTCTCCCATGTATAAATCTAAAAACATTTGACTTTTTGTTGAATTTGAATATTGGCAAGTGCATTTTATTTGGCATATTATGTCTTTAATGAAATTGTAAAATATGGCGAAAATCCAGACGCTCAGAAACAAGAAGATATTTTTCAACATCCAGGCAACCTGTGTATACTCTATTTTTGCAACATTTCAAAAGTAAAAATTAACTAGGAAGTAAACATATTATTATTATTATTATTAGTAGTATTGTCTCTCCCTGTCTACACTTGTTGTAGCCCAGAGACGTCTAATCTCTAACCTGTGGTGCAGCACTTTGGATAGTGAACCAAAGGTTGGGAACTTTGCTATAAAAAAAATCAGTCACATGCTATCTGTGGGTGTCAGGTTGCTTTATATGAGGAGGTTTGGGCTGTAAACTTGCAACAACAGCACGTATGAAATGGTGAGGGTGAGATGTCCCACATGCTTTAAAAAAGCTGACATTGATCTGCACGTTAAGTATTTTTCAGACATTTGCAGCAATAGAAATTAAGTCAGGTATCCAAATATAGAGAAATATGAAAATCCTGAGGACTCGTCGATTTGCTCAAAAAACTTTCCCAATCTATCACAGCCTCTCTGCTGTGACATTTAATATTTCATGCATTCCAATTAGTGCTGCAAACATCAGCATTTGCAGACTCAACACTCATTGGGACAGGATTAACATTCCAGTGGGAGGTGGACAACTAAATGTATCAGGAAAATCATGTGACGGTTGTCGCACAGAGGTCATGCTGCATGCTCAGTTGAAGATACGCTGCTCTTTGTGCAAATAATTCAGAAATAGACTAAACACAGAATTTCTATCAGGATGGTACTTATATAAAGCCAGATCACCCACATTATAAGAAAATGTTTTTTCTTTTCTATTTTTTTGTGTGTAATTTGGGTTTGCTGGTGGTCTAAGAACAACTACACATGAAAAGCATTACTTGTAGTGCAGAAGTGCAGATAACATTACATTTATCCTATCCCATCTGAATAACTTATAAGGTTATGCTGCTAATGGTACATAGTACATGGTAATGCTAAAAAAAAGTATTGTTTCTGATTTCATCATTGGTTCATATTTTCATCACTGAATTTGAAATCATGAGAACAGGTAATATTCCCAGCAACCAGAACTAAAGCAAGACACAATATTATTCATAATAAATATGCATACTTTTCAGGCAGCTTTTATTTTTTTACTTTGGGATTAGTGGTAATACAGTATTCATTATAATTATAATTTGATGCTTTATTTACACCTGTACCAACCTTGGGTTGGGACCCCCACAAGATATGAGATAAATCTAGGGTAAAAAGGGTCAGCAGTCATTCTCAAATATAAATCTAAGCATGTTGTGTATACTGTATAGTCCCCTTGACATTGTACCCACTTTGTTAAAAACTTTTATTGATTCCATTGGTCCATGTGTGTGCTCTATAATCAAGTAACTCGTTGGTCATGTCCCATCTTATTTCAAATAAGCTGCTGTTCAACCACTTCTCAAAAAACAAATCTGAGCCCCTCTTTGCCCCAGAACTACAGGCCTGTTCCACAGTTTACCTTAAATTGCTAAGGTCTTAGAAAAAGGGGTTGCTAAGCAGCTTCCAGCTGTCTTAGATGAGCACAACATTTTCGACAAGTTTCAGTCTGGTTTCCATCGGTTGCATTCAACAGAAACAGCTCTTCTCAGAGTCTCAAATCATCTGTTAATGCAGGGTGATGCAAGAGAATGTTCTGTATTGGTATTATTAGATCTCAGTGCTGATTTTGATTCTGTGGACCACTGTATATTGGTTGAGAGGCTCAGGCAGTAGGTGGGTATCTCTGGATCAGCTTTGGATTGATTCTCCTTGTACCTGTCAGACAGGACCTTCTCGGTTACAGTCCATAATTATGCCTCATCAACTGAATCTCAGTTTTTTGGTGTTCCCCAAGGTTCTGTCCTGGGCCCAATGCTGTTGGCATTGTACTCGCTTCCTCTCGGGCAGATAATAAGTCATTTTAAAGGTATCTCCTACCATTTTTATGTGGACGATATTCAATTACAGTATACATTTCGTATTGGTAAATGTTTCACAACTGTCTGTTCTACTGAATTGCCTCAACTCTATAAAAGATTGGATGGTAGATAACTGTCTACAGCTAACTACTGATAACACAGAAGTTCTTATTTCTGCCCCAGATGTCCTGAAGGTGATGGGAAGTCGTGGCTCTTTATCCTCTTCTGTTAAATCTATTTTCCATAATCTAGGTGTTTCTTTGGGCCAGGCTTTGAGTCTTGACCAGTCTTCTTTGGTTCGCTCTTGTTTATACCAGAGAAAAAAAGACAAAAGGCTGTTGAACTTTTGAGGTTGTACCTCTTACAATTAGGAACCCTCTCCCATTGGACCTATGATCTGTGGACACTGCTGACAAAAGAAGCTCAAGACCCATTTGTTCAGATTTGCTTTTGTTTTGTTTATTTTTGTTTTGCCTTCTGGTTGTCTCTTATTTGCTTTTGTGTTTTTGGTTGTTTTTTGTGAAGCGCTTGGTGACGTCTGCTCTTGAAAGGTGCTATATAAATAAAAGTATTATTATAGACATGTATGCATGCATATACTGTACATATCCACCTACGTCATGTATAAAAGTAACCTATAGCTACGGAAGCATAATGCTTGACATTTAATTTTCAAATTTGAAAATGCAATATAAACAATGTAACCTGATTTTATTTATGCAAGCAATATTTAAGTAAAAATGAAAATGCAATTTTCTAACAATTTGAAAATGAAAACTGCATTTGGCATTTCATTTTCAAAGACTTAACCTGCTGTATTAAATAAATATTAATATTAATATGCAATATTAAAATGCAATAAGCATGATTGGGTCCCAGTATTATGCACCTCATTTCTGCAAAATGAACTTAAGTTAGAGACACTCCTCTGAGGGGATTTCATTTTTTTTAATAATCCTTGTTTGACTTCTTTGTATGTATGTCTGTGTGTGTGAGCTGTCTTGTTGTGATGTATGTAATTTGTTCTCAGGTGTTGGGATTTATAATAGTTTAGGGGGTGCTGTCAATTAATTATGGCTATCAGAGTTATCAAAGATAATCATAAATAACTTTAATAATAAAGTCCTCAGGGGCACCACTCTTCTTAAAGAAGAAGAAGATGATTAATTGATTGATTCTCATAAAATACACTAAACTCAAATCAATTTGGAACTCAGATTAATAATTCAATTAATAACTATAACCAGAAATACCACCAATAGCTAGTAGGTTGAAGGATTTGGAGTTCAACATAGAAAAGGTTGGCAAATTACTCTCTTGTGCAACATTAAATAAGACAGCATAATTATACACAAGCATTTATTTAAAAGATAAACAAAGCAAAAATACAATGTGAAGTCTAACTCTAAATACTAAACTACAGAACAAAGGGTGTGTGTGTGTGTGTGTGTGCGCGTGTGTGTGCGTGCGTGTGCCAATATGAATGTGTGTATGTTTCTTTGTTTCCTGTGCACAAGCGTGAACCCACGTGGTCAAAAACAAAGGAACATGTGGAGCGGGAGCTTTAAAGTTTATCTCTGTCATGTGTGTGGTTGTGTTTAAGTCAAATTAGAGGTATATGTGTGTGGTCTGTTTAGGATAACAGTGCCAAGTTAAAAGGAGTTAGTTAGCATGCAAATCTGTGTGAAGCATAACAAACTAACTTAGCGGAGGCTGATAACTACAGTTACAATAATAACCTCACGTTAACCATGGAGAAGATACAACAATTAAACCAAAATGAATACACATCAGTAACATCACATGTACAAAAGTTAGTCTTTTGCTTAGCTATATACACTGTTACTCTATGCTATGCCCAGTCGTTACGTTACCCGTCCATGGGAGGGAAAGAAAGATGGCTTTGGTGCTGCTGTTAGCTGGCAGTCAGTCTGTTGTAGACAAGCCAAGTTGGGAAGAATTGTGGTTCCGCTGTGGAAGCGTCTTTTACTGTGCAGTGTCTGCTTGTAGAGATCGGAGGAAGCCGGACGCTCCGCCTGTGTTTGTCCTTACAGAGTTAGCAGGTTAGCTGGCAGGCTTTGTGTGTGGCAGCCATTTGCCCTAAACTTTGTTGCAGAGATCTAGCAGGCTCTCGTGTTGCTGCAGTAAGATCAAAGACTTTGGTTCTGCTGCGTGTTTCTGCTCCAAGCAAATTACATGATGAAGCCAGGAGACAAGAGTTCAGGTGGGTGTCTGCTGGTGAGCAGGCCACACTGAGAGGGAGACAGCCACAGCTGTCTGCCGCAGTGAACGATTCCAGGAGAAAGAGAGCGTACAAATGATCGCTGACCTTGTTTATTGTCATTGGTCAAACTTCAATGGCTCTCCGGATTGTGGGACAAAAGAGAATGCGGTCTCCTAAGTTCCGTTCAGTTAACAATCACCCAAATGAAAGAATTTATCTGTGGAGTCCCAACACAGGTCTCTCTTGTAAAGAAGATCTTGATTTCAGTGAGACTGGATAAATAAAGCTTAACTAACTAAATATACTTACTACACTGTCAAATATTTTCGCCAGTTTTAATAAAATAAGGTCTTTAGGACTATATTTAAACTATAAACAGAAATGGGAGAAAGAAGCAGATTTTTTTTGTTTGGGTCTGTCTCTTTCCACTTTAGCCCTGATCTGCGACTTTCCTGCATAACAGAACTGTTCCATGACCTTGACAGAAGTGTGAAAACATCATGAGCCACACTTGTTTTTCCTCATATGAGTCTCATCATGAATGCTAATCTCAGCAATAAGAACAGCACGCCGCAACCTTTTCTTGGAACCTTACCTCCCCATTATACTGGTAATACTCACTCCTTTCTTTCAACACGTCAGTCACGCCTGACTGATTCAGATAACAAACTTAAGTATTTCCCTTCTTTCCCTTCCTTCCTGTCTCCTCCCTCCTCATCTGACTTCCTAACTACTCCCCCCCTTCCTTCCTAACCTTTTTTCTCCATCTCTCCTGCCATCACCCCTCTATGTCTAAATAAATTTCTACTCCCATTCTTCTCTCCTTTTTCTCCTCTCTTTCTTTTCATTCTCGACAAAGAGAGATAAAAGAATGTTGTGATATTGCTTCAGCTGCTTTTCTGGAAACATCACATGATGCAGGAGTGGCCATTATAAAATAAGGGAGTAGGCAAGCAGGTCATGACATTCCAAAATGAAACTAACATCAACCATTTCTTTTTTTAAGCCTCTTTATTTCTCATTTGAAGCCAGCATGCAAAGATTGTCATCTTTAGTCAAGCCAGTGTGACTAGCGAGTGTGAATGTGTTTTTAATTTGCTCTGATCAGAAATGTAAATATATAATATAAATCTAGTACGTGTGTGTGTGTATATATATATATGTATGTGTGAAACAGGGTTGGACCCTGGAAATTTGTCATTAATTTTTAATCCTACAGGAGAGAGATTGACCGCTGCTCCACCTCACCCACCAACAGTAGGACAGGTGTCTAGCGGACTGTTAGTGTTATCACTATCACAGGTAGCAGAATTTTGCGTGGCACTGGCATTGGTAATGTTATTTTTTTAATAATAAATGTGTATAAATAAAATAAATATAAATACATAAATATTTGCCAAGATTTTTTTTCTTTTTCTCTCTGACCTTTTCCGCTCCACCTTTTCGCTTTTTTGGTCCTTTATCCAATTCATTTGTATTTTTGATTAGAACACCGCTCTTTCTGTCTTGATTGCATTTGATTCTCCGACATTACATGGATGGACGGATCCATTTGATTAGATTGGATCCACTTGATTAGATTGGATCCACTTAATTAGATTGGCTGTTCAACATCATCTGGCATTTCGTGGAAGACACGCTATATCCACAGATACAACAGTTGGTTGCAGTAACACCAAGAAATGCAGCAGTGTGCCAGCAAATTGAAGAAGCTAGACAATTTTAACACAGATGTAAATGATGCAATAAATTAAAAGATTATTGGAGAGAAACATTACATTTTTTGGTCTCAAGGGTACACACTTGAGTGCAAAATCATCTTACACGGTTCACGTGTGATTTATGAAATGATCGTATCTCACCAATCACAGCGTAAGAATGATTGCTCGTTGATAAATGCAACGGCTGAAAACAATCGTCATTTAAATATCACGCCCTTAAATATTCTCGGGGCCTCGCCCCTGGAGTTTACGACATGGAGAAGCGGAACGCAGCCAAGAAGAGGAACTTTTCTGATGTTGAGATTGAGACCCTTACGTCGCTTGCAGAATCAAACAAAGTAATTTTGTTTGGCAGCCTGAAAAGTGGCATTAAAGGGACACAGAAGAAAAATCACAGATGCGGTCAACAGCATTGCAGTGGACAGCAGAACTCCAGCTGAGATTGGAATATTTAATTTATACATATGTGATGTCCATAGCCTACTACATAATAGTAATAATATGATAGCTAATGTCACAATTCTTTACATTTAGGTGAAGAAAAAATGGTCAGACCTCAAACTTGCCAAAAAGTGTTGCTGCTTAATGCACAGCAGCAAGCAGACGGGAGGAAGCCAGATGGACCCCAGCCTGACACTGACCCAGACTGAGGAGCGAATAGCCGCGCTCATCGGGTCTGAATCGATGTCGGGCAGAAGTAAAATGGAATGGTAAATGGACTGTACTTGTATAGCACCTTTCTAGTCTTCTGACCACTCAAAGCGCTTCACACACTACATATCACATTCACCCCATTCACACATTGATGGCAGGTGCTAACTGCTCATCAATTCAAGGAAACTAACTAATCATTCACACACACTCTCAATTTGGGGTTCGGTGTCTTGCCTAAGGAGTGTGGGCTGGGGGAAGCCAGGATCGAACTGCCGACCTTCCGATGGGTGGACAACCCGCTCTACCACCAAGCCACAGCCGCCCTCAAGTGGTGGAGACACCACCTGTGTCCAATAATGGTAAGAATTTAATAGCCCAGGCTGATTTATTTATTTTTTTTGTAGGCTATATTTAAATAATTACACAGTTACACAGATTATTTATTTTTTATTAATGATGATTCAGGTGAATCAGAGCCAGGCACCAGTGGTGGATCGCAGCCCTCGGATCCACAAAGTGGCCTGGAGGCAGCCTCCCAGAACCAGGCAACTGTGTCCTCTGCTCCACGTACTGGCCCACCACGACCCCCGATTGTAACAGCACAGGTCCTGGAATACCAAGCCGAAATTTGTCGGTTAATGGTGTTGATTAATCACACACTTCTAGAAATTAATGACACATTAAAAGAGATTCCTGAAAACATGAAACGTGCACCACCACATAAATAAAATGTTTGACTAAACATTCTACATTGTCTGTTTCCCTATTGAATAGCATTTCATTATTAAACATACTTTCTAAACATAAGTTTTGTGTTTTAGGTGTTAAGGTATGCATATGCTTGGATGGCAGTCAGAGATATTTTATATATATATATATATATATATATATATATATATATATATATATATATATACACACACAGACAAACAATTTTCCCACTTAGCCAGACTTACTATGCTGCATGTGAAATGAGCATATGCCCAGTTTTCTGTTGTACGTTTGTTTGATAAATGAGAGCCATTGCACTTGGGTGGTTGTGGTTTTTGACATATAACTATTGAAGCCTATGCACAAAGCTGCTATAGCTACGCTGTGACTTATGTGCGCTTCCTCAAAAATGTAACTACACATCAGGGCTATGGAGACACCATGTGGATTGTGATTGGTCAGTTTAGGCTGCTTGTGTTTTCTTCGACAGTGAAGGCAACATTAAGGAAGTTTAAGAAAGGCTCAGTAATTGTCTCCTATTCAGTAACACAATTTTAGGAAAGCCATCTGCACTGAAAACCTTGTGCTTGCAGAAAATTAATGGAAGGACATAAACGCAGCAAAAGCCCTGCAGTAGTCTCTGATTCAGTGATGAGACAAGACGAAACATAAGTAACTCCAGTTCCATAATTAAATTAAAGAGTGCTGTAGAGAATATAATTAAAGCACAGCCTGATCATGTACAGTACATCTGTGTTGCAGTGGTGCTATCAACAGGTGACATCCAACGCTGAACTGTAAATCAAAACCTACGTTGTAGGTATCTTCTGTGGGACTGCAGTTAATAAAGTTGAAACTCAGCTTCTGTTCATTGATACCCTCCATGCTAACACTCAAAGGTCTATCTTGATTTTTATCTTCACGAGTCCTTCCTCTGCCCATTTATTTAGCTGCATGGCCATGTAACAAAATTCCATGTACCTTGTGGTGCTCAAAAATGCATTCTAAAGAGCAGCCAGAGCTAATGTGCTACTTCTCAGTCTAAATAAGCTAATTCAAATGGGCATTTTCAAAAGTTAAGTCTTTTTAGTGTAGACTTTCTTCCAAGTGTTTTGCAGGGACTGTTGTGCTGTGCCATGATGGAAGGTTTTTTGACGCAAATAATGTCACTGAGACCATTTGAGGATTATTCCTAGGGATGGGACGATATGAGAGTTTATCGCGGATCACAATAAAAACACTCAAGACTGATCGTGGTGAATTTCCATTATCGGGGTAATCGTGAATATCCCTACGAGTGACTTGAAAAAGCTGTCTAGCTTGATTTCCTGATTTATTTTGAATGCCACAAGGGGGAGTCTGCATCTTTCCAGTCATTCCAGGCAGGGCGACTTTATGATTTGATTACCTTATTTAAGATTGTTTGGGGTTTTTTTCACTAAAAAGGATGTCCACTAAAAAGATGTGTGTCCTCTCTGTGATGCAATAAAAAAATTCTTAACAAAATGTAAGGTAAAGTGATTCCAGTGTTTAAGCATATTTTGATGATTATCCGGATAATATTGTGAATTGCAATTATTTTGGCCATAATTATGACATGAAACTTTCATTTTGCTGTAAGTAGAATTGAGTTGCTTGATAAATATGTTGCAATGTCACTTTCAGAAAAAAACTTGCCAAAAAAAATTTACTCCTGGGTTGGCTTTTTAAAGCATTCGTAACCGTAATTCTAGAAATGATGTGCATGAAACCAGGCCCAAAATGCAATACAGCTGCAAATACAGGTTATGTTTGAAATAGGGTGAATAATCCCTGTAATATTACAGTTCAAAATGCTTCTCTTTATGATATACAAGAGTCACTTGCTGTTTCGGCTAATAATGCTCATAATCGGTTATTTCTTCATGAGTTCTTTGTTAACAGCATGGATGATCAATAAACATATAGGGCTCAGTAAAGTGCAGCATGACCTGCTGTCAGTCAACGGAAATTGATTTCCCATCGTGGGTCCATATGACGCTGCAGGAACTGGACCAGAACTTAAAGGCAACAATGAATCATATTTTTTCCTTGGCAAAGACCAAATGAACCAAAATACAGGTGGGAAAGCACCCTAACATACCTACAGTATTACAAATCTTCTGTAATGCTATAAACAATACAGTTTATGTTATAACATCAAACATCAGTCTTAAGAGACGACTGCAATATAAACAATTTATGAGATTTTCCATGCCGCCTTTTCTGCCCCACTGTCCTCACTGTAAAGCAGCAGACACGCAAACCGTTCTTAACTCTCTCTCTTTAGTGTGATTAGAAAAGAGCAGAGGAGCAGAATCGCTTGTTGCATGGAGAAATGCGCTTCTGGTCTGAATAGTCAGGCCACTGCTCGTAGGAGAAAAGACCTAGCATGGCGCTTTGCGGCGCTTCCGCCTCCTGTGTGAGGCGGTTCAGCAAAATGAAATGATCTACTGTAGCAAAAGCTGAGTTAAGCAAAATTAGCACTGAGCAATCACCTGCATCAGCTGTTAGTACAAGATCATTGGTTACTTTAATGAGGACAGTTTCATTGCTGTGAAGTGAATGGAAGCCCGATGGGAATTTTTCAAATATATCATGTTTAAGGCAGGAGGGAAAACTGCCAATAGAAAGATAGCTATTCACAATGGAAGGAATAGTGGGACCAACACCAAAACTCCTTAGGAAATTTAGTAGGCAAAGTATCCGAAGGACTTGACTTTAAACTAGCAATCGTGTCCTTTAAAGTGCACAGTGAAACAGCCTCGAACTGATTTAGGAGGGCAGAGGGTCACAGTGTACATAATGGTCACCAGTTACAGGTCAATGACATATCTGGAGTCTTATATAATTTATTTTGTTGGCGGGGAAAGGACCTGGCCTCCTTTACAGCTTTATGATAGGTGTAATTTTTCATTTTCTTTCTGTTTGTCTACATTTTCTCTATTTCTCTGCTGTTTTCATTTAGCCAGGGCATCTTGCAAGTTTAAATTAGTTAGTGATTCCTCACTAGGTTTTTGAGAATTATTATTATGTAAAGATGCATTTGAGAAGGCATCATGAAAGCTAATGGCAGAGTTGGTGTTGAGGATGCAATAAGAAACAAACCATTTACACAGCCAAGAGACCAGGGCATACAGCCCGCTGAAAATCTCTGACCCACGCCAGTGGAGATACGGTAGGACCGTTACAACACTGTGTTTGATTGACCAATTGAACTGAATTTTTCCTTTACTAGCTCAGTTCGTAGTTGAGTTGATGCCAGCATGAACAACAACAGTGCTCACGGACGGATACTTTTTGATGAGAGCAGGTAGTTTCCAATCAATGTCGGCCAGGTGGGCTCCCAGGAAGCACTTGACCACCACCTGGCTGGAGCGGACCATCACCCTCCCCTATAATGATAAAAATATAAATAATCCATGTTGACAAATGGTTGACTACACATTTTGGAAGCATCTCTTTTACAAAAATGATCACAGGATAATCAACAAACATCAACATTGTGCTCTGCCTCTCATCCCATCTGTGTGTGTCAGCATTATCCAGGCTGTCAGCCCGGAGACCTTGTCTGTCAGGAGTAGGATGCAGTCTCTCTGGGCTTTGAAGATGCCTTGTTTCCATGCCAACCATCTGTTAACTCATATCCTTCAGCTTGCCCTCACGCTCCTCCTTTTGGGGAAATCACATCTGATCTGATGGAGATGCCGCTCTCGAAAGAGTCTCCGAGGGCATGTCGTGTGTGAAGTTATTGTTGTGAAACTAAATTCTGTTCACGACGTCTTGCCATAGTTTGTGTTTTTGAAAATAAGAGTTGACTTATTGGCTCTAGTCAAAGCTGCTTCCTTTCGTAACGAGAAAGTCATCTCATTTTGGACAAGGCAGAATCCAAACCTCTAAATCATTTCGCAATATACATACACAAAAACAACTCCCTAGAAGGTAAATCCGCCTCGTCAGCTATCCTCTCTTAAAAGAAAACAGTGAAACAGCAAGCATGCTGCTTGGCCAGTGTAGTCTTGCACTGAGATACAATCTTGTAATTTGACCACCGAGGCCATACAAATAGTATAGTTCATGTACTCCACCTTCCGTGAAGAAACCAAAATGTTAGGAAATAGTCTACGTAGCCAGATGAACTCAGCCTTTAGAAAGTGATTAAACATGAGCTGGATTCTTAATTTATTGATTTTAATTTTTAACTATTGCAATGTACACATTGAGCACTTGGCAATGAAATAAGGGGTTTTCTTTAGGCGGCAGTAAGCACAAGACAAGCAGATCTGCAAAAGCACAATAAAACCATGATGATAAACAGAATCAGTCACGAAACCCAACTAGAACCAAGCACAGCGAAGCCTGCCATCAGACTAAAGAAAACAGCTGGCAAGCTTGGCATTCACCTGTAAATGCCAGACACAGATATATAGAACTAAAACTGAAGCTAAGCCAAAAACTGATGCTGAAGATGCCCCGGGTGGGGCTGGGCCTTTGTGTGGAGTTTGCATGTTCTGTCCGTGTTTGCGTGGGTTTCCTCTGGGTGCTCCGGTGCCCCCCCCCCCATCAAAACATGACATATTAGGTTAATTCTCCTGTCAGTGTCCTTAACCAAGGCACTTGCTTAGAACTGGAGTTGGCCCTCAGGCGCTGCACAGTGTTACTAAGGATGGGTTAAATGCAGAGAACGAATTTCACTTGTACTGTGTATGATTGTGTATGTGACAATAAACTTGATTTGATTGATTTGAAGTCATCTCGCACAAGAAATTAATATCAGTGTCTTGTCTGGAGTAAACATAAGTAACAACAATTGCATTAACATGAATGGTTTTAAACCATTCGGGGTCGCACATTAAACTCAGTAAAAATTCAGGAAGATACATTTTCATATACAAGCTCTATTTATATTAGGAATGCACCAATCAAATACCTGATACCAGTTTTGATACAGTCTTCATCCAAAACACCAACGTTGTTTTAGGCTTGTGCAAATTTATTTTCATTTTTTTTTGTACACAGTAAATAAAATTACATTGTTGCTGGCTGATACCAAATTCGTTTAGTAAAATTAGCATAGTGTTGAGACCAATACAGTGAATCTGATCATCTTGCATCACCATTTCTTAGCCAAAATGCTAATTTCCATCTCAATCAGCCTAGCATGTTAGCAGTTTATCACGATGTATTTGTTTTATATTTATATAAATGCAAGCCTACCTTTGAGAACTGTGAAACATTAGCCATGCACGTTTACAGTTGTCAGCATCTATTGCTGCTATTCATGCCTCTCATACAAAATCTCTAAGTTAGCTAGCTTGTACACCATTGCCACAGCTAGCTAACACTAACGTTAGCAAACTGTAGGTAAACCCAGTAAGTAAGCAAGCACAGCACACTCACCTGGAGATGACAATGATGAACCCCATTCTGAATCATGACCTTTAGGTTAAATAAAGATGCTCCACCTTGTCTTTCACCTCCTGGTAGAAGCTAGCTAGTTTTCTCCTGTTGTGAGCCGACTGTTGTTCAGCCTTCTTCCAGTATCTTACAGACTGTAGTTCTGTCAGCTCATGTGAAGGAATCACTCCCACTGCTGGTGTAGCTAGTAACTGCATCTCAATTTACAGATTCCTTTTTACAGATCTGACGCGGTACGAATTGGACAAAATTCCACAAATAAACAGGAGGGAAGTCACAGATGTCACGTGGCCCGCAAGCTGACAGGAAGCAATCTACAAATGTGCAAAACCCGTTTCACATGTAAAAAATGATCCACAAATGCATAAATATCACTTTACAGGTATTTGTACTTACATTTGTAAAACCTCATAATCCATATTTACAGAGTAAGTTATGCATATTTGCAAATCGCTCTATATTTTTGTTGATATGACTTTACACATCACAAATTTTAAAAAATACATACATGTATTTGTGGGTAGTGAGATATTTGTCTATCATTGTACACATTTGTGGGTTGTCTTCTGTGGGTTACAAATAATAAAATAAGTCCATTAAAAACTTCCTTACACCAAATGGCATTCAGAGTGATACAAATGCTTCTGTAAGAGAGTGAGGAAAGCTTCCAGGAACACCGACAGGGAAAACATTAGACAACATTACCAGTTAGCGGTCATGACATCTCTCTCTAGTTCAATACTGCAACAACAGGAAGAAGGGTGCTGTGCTCTCACTGTCTATACAGTAAGTGTGCTCAAGTGTGTATGCATGTGTACACACCCCACTCTCACTGTTAATCCTTCTCACTGCCTTTTTACTTTCTGTCTGTCCATCAACATCATCATAATATATTTTCACTCTGTGTGTGGGTTTCCCTCATTTTTGTATCTGTCGTTGCTCTCTCTCTCTGTTGCATGAGAAAAATTATGATGCACTGCATTCCTTTATATTCCATCTGGCATTCTCTCAATCTGTATTTATTTATCACTAACTACTGCTTTCTGTATTTGTTTCCAAATAAATATAAAGCAAATTCTAATGCATAATATGGGAGTATATAAATGTCTTTCAACTAATTGTTTTGGTTAACAGCCCACAACCTTACTGTTCTGCCTCTCACCATTCTCATCAACCTCGTTTCCAGCAGCAGCTTTTTTGTAGTAAAAAAAACAATGTCAGCGTGTTTTTTAAATGGAAGTAAAAAGGTCTTTGGATAAATATCAGAAATGCTCCTTTTTGTCTCAGCTGGCTGGAGGGGCGTGTCTGTGTTTGATTGACAGCAGCTGGTAGGCTGCCAGAGTGCCGTTGTTAACACCTTAGGGAAGAGTAAACAAACTAGTTTATGACATGGGCAGACGGCATGTTGTTAGTGGTATAGAAGAGTAAGGACCACACCAGCGTCTCACCGGAATGAAGTGACATTTGCAGGTAGGTTTACATGCTGTTTAATGTGCTGCAGCTGAGCAGCTATCTAGCCTGCAAACTGACGTTAGCAGTACACTTTTCCCCGGTGAATGTTTGCTTGGTGGCTCGTTCAAAAAGCCAAGGTGCAGGACAAGATGTGTGATCATGTCTGTAAGTTAAATAAGAAGGAGACTTTAGCATGAAAGCTAATGTGGGTTGTTGTTCGAGGTTGGCTCTTGTGTTCATGGCTGTATAAAGAGAACTGTTTACAGCGTCGGAGGCGGAGCCGCGTTCATTCCTATAAAAGTTGCTAAGTGGCGCATGAAGCCAAACTAGTTCGACTTAGAGGTATAAAATTACCCGGATCTCCCGCATAGCTTCCGCATCTGTGCGGCCCATAGAGCAAGCGCACTCGCGTTTCCTTTAACCCCGCCTCCCAACCGCTCGTGCTCTGACAGTAGAGTCTCGTGCCTAGGAGGACAACTCTGGATTTGGCTATTAGTGAATTTTACAACTTTTAGGACATAATGATTTAAATAAGGTCTATATAAGTGTTCGTTCTGGGAAGTTGACGTTACTACTTTATGCAAGATTTATTTGGCTGTATCAAAATAAAGTCTCCATTTACGCAGATGGATACCCAGTGGTATTCTGTTATTCTTGTAATTATTACCAAAGTAGGGGGCGCCATCATGAAACCAAAAAAAATGTAAAATATGAATGTCTCCCTTTTGGTTTATGATTTTTTTCTCAAAGGGGAACGCTGGGCCGCTTTATGTGGTCCATAAGGGGTTAATAGACCAATTTCACAGTGCATTTGTGATAAATATTATAGTGGAGTCTGAAAACTGGTTAAGAGAACACTTAATGCATATTACACACACACACACAATTTTGAAATTAAGAGACATGTGTTGGTTCATTAAGCCATTTCTTAACATTACACTTAAATTAATAATATGTTGGGGACTCTCTAATTGATTGTGATACTGAATTCCATTGATGTGATTCTCTAAAGGAAAAGACGACCTGGCTAATGCAGTTTTTCTTAGTGGGATTGGGCTGTCCCCCCATTTGAACTTGATGAACCCAGATAGAGAAGGTGGAGCTAAACCAGCTATAATCTTATAAACTAGACAGGCATTTTTGTGTTTGATGAGGTTTTCCCAGCAAAGCAGATTATACTGCTTTAGAATATGGCAATGATGCAAACTGAATGGCTTCTTGTTTAAATTTTCAAGTGCTTCTTTGTATAATGATTCCAGTAGTTTTAGACTGTAGAGTGTGTATTAGACCAATTTATCAGACAATAGGTGATGTGGGAGAGAACCACTGAATGGAAGTATATCTTGGCTGCCTCAACTGATAGAAAGTTTCTGGTAACCCTGAAACTGAACTTTACTTTATTTAACTAAACATTTGTATTCTGAGACAGCTTGTAGTCTCTCTCCTGAGATGAGACTATCTTGCTTTACATCTATGATGTGGTCTTTGGAGAAAAACATACAAACTGTTTTCGACAAGTTCACTTGCAAACATTGGTGAAGCCAGGATGTGACCTTCAACATGACAGCTGTTAGCTTGATTGCAATATCTTCTGCAGTTTTACCGTGAGTAAAAATAACTATCACCAGTATACATTATGATATCACATACACACAGAAAGCAGATCACTAATGTACATGCTGAACAGGATTGGGCCCAGTACAGAGCCCTGTGGGACACCAGTTGACAGACATAGGGGGTTTTGATTTATGATATGACGGTACATCCTTTTAAAATCACAGGCCTAATTATGCAAGGCATGTTTTGCGCACCCACATATTCTTACATGTGGATGCAGTGAGCTACCAAGAGTGCACCAACTGTAAGGACTAAACTATAAAATCAACTTTAACTTGGCATCAATTTCTTCACCATAATAAAGCCTGTGTTGAACTCATAGGTAGGCTATCAACACGTAACTACAGTACATCTTAATCCAAGTATACCCACCGTGTGTAAAGACGCATACAACTCATTCATTCATTCATTGTATCTTTTGCCCACTAATAAACCAAAAAGGTGGGAATGAATTGTATCTTGTGCCCACGAATTAATCAAAACATGGTAACTAATTGTATCTTGTGAAGTAAAACGTGGCCTTGATATATTTTTTTCCTCTCTGTGGCCACTCCAGGGCTCAGTCGTAGCTGACTATTGTCATGAATATGTTTTCCACAGGTAAGAGCAATAGGTGATTTGTTAACTTTTAACAGGGGGGGTGGCCCAATTGTAGTGTTGCTTGGATAACCTTTTCCATCAATATGAGAAAATGTTGTTAATTAAAGTATCGACCAAGTTGCAAAATGTTGATGAATGTCCAACATCCACTTGTACTAAACCATGACTCTACTATTTCATGGTTATGTTTAGGCACTCAAAGCACTTGGTTAAGCTTAGAGAAAGAGAGATCATGGTCAATTTAATTGAAATCACAACCTTTTCCAAACCTTAACCAAAGTGCTTTTGTTGCCTAAACATTACCACACTTGAGACTCAGTATGTGACACGGGGCTCCAGCGTCAAAGTCCTGCACTTTGTATACATATGAAGTGCTTCCTAGAAAACTAGAAAATACTATGCCAGGGAACATAAATAAGGCAACAACTGGTAAAACAAATTAGTAGTATAGAAATGTAATTTCTAGGAGACAGGGTTGGACATTCAACTAAACTGCCCCTGGACTCTCTCCGCTACTAGGGGACAGAGAACAAGGGGGATGCATTTTGTTCATTTTGCTAACAAGGGGGATGGCTTGTTAAGCTAATGTAAACCATGCCCAGCAGTTCATGTAGTGTTATCTTATTGCTATTACTGTGACCTATTAACAGTGTTTTGTGTATTTGAAACTGTGTTAAAGTTAAGCATATTGTTAGTAGACAGGCAGTTAGTTAACAGAGTTAAACCTGTCAGCCTATAGAGAATGAGTCAGGTAGGCTGTAAAGTTAGGTTTATTGTATTAATCAGCCAGCAGAAATAAACAGGTATTCATTATTGTATAGCCTATGTTTAATATGTACTTTTATAGAGAATTTATTGAGTTTGGTCCAGTGTACACATGTACATGTTTAATGATACCTTGTACTCTGTGTAAGTGAAGTATTAAAAGAAGCTTAGAGCAGAACTATAGGTTAAGGCAATAGCAGAGCAGAAGTGTAGCTGACTATTGTCATAAAGATGTTTTGCACAGCATCCAGCATTTACAGGGCTGTTAGCATTACATGGTTCTCTGTTATGGTCAGTCTTTACAATGACCATGTTACATGGGTGTATTATAAGAACTGGATACCGGACTTCAAGATGGTGCCCGTTCACTTGAATGAAGATTGCTCACCGTGCGTATAAGCCAAAAATGTTTTCTAGCTTCCTGGTTTGCTTCTGAGTTGTGCAGCCCACTGCACATGTGCATTAGCATCTCTCCAGCTGGCTCTGCACTATGTTCTCACTTGACCCAAAGCATTTCAATTACTGCAGGAGTTGTTTTCCCTGCAGTACTGCAGTTGGCCTCTGGGGGAAATTGGAAGCAAGGATGAGTGGCAACGCTGTATCCAGCTTTCTTAATACATCCATGTTATGTTAAAGGGGAACTCTTTTATACACTGAAGTCTGTTAACTTGTCTTGGGGAATACCACTGCATCTGTTAAAAAAATAATAATAATTATAAATATTTGCCAAGTGACATCACTTGAGGCTACGTCAGTTTTGGTTGAAGACTACTACTACTAATTCAAAATCACCAAATTTGGAGATACGTGGTTTTCACTGGACATTAAGGGTTTGAAAAATTGTAATCTTAAAAAGTAACCTGTATCTAAAGCTAACATACAAATGTAGTGGAGTAAAAAGTAGGCTACAATATTTACCTCTGAGATGTAGTGGAGTAGAAGTATAAAGTTGCATAAAATGGAAATACTCAAGTAAAGTGCAAGTACCTAAAAGTATTTAGTTACATTACACCACTGGTTTAGGCAACAAAACTAAACCTAGTTTTGTTGCCTAAACCTAACCAAACAGCAACTGAAAACTAAAAATAATTAAAAAAACTGAAAATGATAAGCTGGGTGGCACGCAATGTCCAATTGGGTCGCTCTGATCAAACAGTGAACACTTTGCACATATTGAACAATGCTTTGACTTACTACAGTCACAGCTGGCTGCATCTATGTTCCCATTTGAGGTGAAACTGGCAGACCTGGAGGACAAAAGTCACCGAATCATGACGTTCCCAAAGGATCAGAGGACACAAACACCACTCAGTTCCCATCAATGCACTTACTTACTTACCAGTGGAGGCTTACCTGGGTGCTTAGCCTATAACCTTTCCCCACTGGTCAGAGTGAGGTATTCATGTGCGCAACAACATTATACATGACAGACTCCGAGCATTCCAGGACTTAACAGATGCTTATGTTCTGCCTAGTTCCACCTTTTTCTTTTACCTTCAACTGAGATCCTCACTCACTGCTTATGGAGTACCCTGGGGCTCTAAAACCCTCTTATCATTTTTTTTTTTTTTTTTTTTTTGGCTTGGGCAATTATTGTTTTAGAATTTGACTGCTTTCTCTTACAATCCATAACACCTAATTTGTCAGTATGTAATGTTTGGCATAAAGACTTGAATCTGACTAATATCTGTTGGTTCACAGTATGGCTCACCATCAAGCTGGCCTCTAAAATTCCTGATCATCAAATGATTCACTACAATTCTGTCATTAGGACACACCTCACCCTTCGAAAGCTTGCCAGGTTCTCTTAACTGCTCACACTGCTCAGTGACTGGTACTCCAGGCACTTACATACATATATGGGAATGCTCATAGGCTCAGAGGCCAACTCCTTTTAGCATCCACAAGTGTGTCCTTTTCTCCTGCTCTGCTTTTGTTAAATGATGACACAGGTTTGATGCATCTGTTTTTTATCGCTGTATTATGTTCACTGTTTTCACCACTACCAAACAAATTGTTGCCACGCTATGAAAGCAACCTCAATCTTTCAATATCTTACAGTGGTATTTATCACTCTTGGACATTTTGAGCTTCGAAAGTTCCATTGCCAAATTAAATTATGCTAAACAGGATAGTATTTCTTTCCTTGATAGTGCTAGAGAGCTTAATTGGTTTTGACATTTTTCAATCCTGTGCTAGGAACTGAATTTGGACTATGGTATATTGGTTATCTTAATTTTGATGTGAACTGATTGACATCATATATAATAATCTAAATCCTTAAAATTAAGTGGGTACTATATTAAGATATGGAATAGGGGAGATTTAAAAGGTTCACCACATGTAAAGTACTATATTTTATGATGTGATTTCCTTGTTTTAGTTTTTTTTTATGTGGGTGTGTAAGTGTAATTCTGTCGATGTGTAAATGTTAGTATCATCTTTAGTTTGTTGCAACCTTTTGCTCCAACTGTATGTGTTCTTTGAGTCAGTTGAACTGGGAAATAAAAATATATAATATACTTTACATTCACCTCCTTTGCAAAGGCTGGATTACTTTACAAGGAAGCAGGCAACTGCCTCGGGGACCCTATCAGGTTCAATTTGTGTCACTCAAGTACAGTATCAGCTGGGCTGTCTTGTGGAGGGGTCCTGTCTCAAAATCTAGGTCTAACCCCTTATTATTTTAGTTTATATTGTGCTCTCACATGGTGTATTTTCCTAAATAAAGTCGTGTTTCATCACATTACCAATAACTAACATACAGAAAACCTGATAGGGTCCCAGAGGCAGTTGCCTGTCTCCTTGTTAAGTAATCCAGCCTTTGCAAAGGAGATGAATGTAAAGTAGCAGAGTAGGGAAATTTGGTAAGAGGACAGGAAGCAGAGATGGAAGGAAGGACTTATTGAGAGATGAAGCAGAGGCTGAAAAAGGAGAAAAGTAGAAACAAATGGTTTCTTTGAGGAAGAAATGTACATGTACCACATTAAAAGAAAGACAAGGGGCTGATGAAATATAATCCAGGAAGTCCAATCTGAGTAATACATCAATGAGTAGAAGGCTTATAAAGTTGCACATCAGTTTATTGAACTATGAGACAGAACTCTGGAAAGTTATTACAGCTACAAACATTTAATCTTCCATTGTGGTGATTGTGATGTAAACAGTAGAATTATGCCGTTACAAAGTAATCCATCAGCAATGTGCACTTGCACAAATTTGATTGGCTGGCTGGGTACATTGCCGGATGACATTGCATTTTGCTGTGACAAAAGTTGAGCCAGGCAACTTTTTTGCCCTGCGTTTTTTTGCAGGAGCTCTCAGCCACCCTGAGTGAATGCAGTGGTATCATTGAAATGAATGAGAGGGCTGTATTTTTGATACATAATGTCAGTCTGAACATGGAGGAAGGGGAGAAGCCTGAATAGCAGAGGACGGAGGACAAGGAGGCGAGCAGTCAAGCGATGTGACCCAACAACCAGGAGGCGAGCTGGGATAAACACATTCCAGAGGTTAAAAGGGGAAGAGAGATTGAGAGAATATTGAGGTAGAAAGACAACATTGGTGATGACAGAAAGCAAAGGAAAAAATGTTTTTATTCGTAATGTAGAGGGGAAAAGATAAGGGAGGGCAAAGAGAAAATTAAAGAGAAGAAAGAAATTAGAGAGAAGAAGTAATGGAGAGAAACAAAAAAGGAGAATATATTATCCATAAGGGAAAACCCAGGATTGTACCTCTCTTGTTCAAAGCTTTAAAGCGCAGTTTGAATGAGAGAGACTATGAGTGCGTTTGTTGTGTGTGATTTAGAGTGAGACAGAGAGAATGTGTTTGAGAATGCATTTATCCCTTAAATCAAGTTAAGAAGAGATTTGACGTCCGTTTCTAAGGAGAAAAAAATAAGACTGACTTGACTTAGAGCATTTAATGAGCAAATAGCAGAACGGGAGCTCAGCCGACCGGATAATGCTTCGTTAAGGAGACGCTGATTGGCCTGCTGGTTAAATCCCCCACCAGACGCACAACATTAATGAGGTCTTTTGTTAAGTAACAAGTGAGGAATCCTATAGACACATAGAGTGGACACTAATGCAAATATAACAGAAATTATGAATAATGTAATTAAAATATTTCCTCTCAGATCTTAATTGTTTATAGGTGGAGGGTTTTGTTTGTTTCACTGCAACTTGAATTAATTTGGAGCAAATGTGTTAAAGCTGAACAGGGATTTGCACCTTTACAAATCGCAGAACATGTATGTGATTGTGAAGTAGGTATTCCATCATCTGAGATTATGTTAAAGGAATATTTTGACGTTTTGAGAAATCAACTTATTTGCTCTCTTGCCGAGTCAGATGAAAAGATCGATCAACTCATGTCTGTGTGCTAAGTAGCATATGAAGTAGAAATTTCTTTTTTAAGCTGTTAGCCTCTGCTTCAATTCTTCTTGACCTTACATTAAGTCACTTTATGTGTCTTGAGCAGATCGGAGAGCTATCTAAAAGCTAAGCGTAAATGCATCTAAGAAGCATTAGGGATGTATTGAAATCCTGATTTAATTACTCAAACAACCTCGGGATGTCTAGATACATTCTACCCAGATATGGAAAAGGTGTAAGTGCATCAGTCGCTACAGGATATGTAATGTTTACCCCTCCCATGTTTAACTACGTCATGTTTAACTAAGTGCTCTGTGAAAATGTCCACCCACAGGGTCTTTCCCTTGTGATGAGCTCAAGTTACACTGAAATTGATTAAGTTCAGCGACTGGGAGAAAAGCGGCTCCTGCGATTTCAACTTATACGATCACACAGAAGGCTCACAGAGCTGCTGTAATGTTAATCCCTGATCAGTTTGACCATTGAATGATCTGTGTGGGTGAGGGAGCAGCGTGAATGAGAGTCCACAAAGACGATAAAACTTTTGTCTTGTTTGAAGTCCGCTAATACAATTCATCCATGTGTTTGTGTTAGCTTATGGATAGTTGTTAGCTAGCTATTATTGCTAGCTGTTAATTATTGTAACTAAACTGGTAACGTGCATATGTTATTCTTCCTCTGGTGTTTTTGGCAGTTACCAAACAACTGCAACCCTCTGGACTGGAGTAGGACCGACCGTGATTTGCATGTAGCCTGGGAAAACCAAGACGGATTGCAATCAGATTTATGATCTGGCCAATATTTGTCAAAATGCAAACATAACGTGTATGTGAAAATGTCTCAAACCTCACGTGGATGCAAGACACTGTGACAAGTGTGAATGGGGCCTTATGCTAATCTAATCGCCTCCTCTCTCCAGCTCCATATTTGATGCATACATACACATACTTAAGATATAAGAGTGGCATTTCCAAAAATGTCTAACTTTTAGTAGTCAAACAGGTTATTCTGTGAACATGAGATTGAGAAATGATTTTATTTATTTATTTTAAGAAGAGGAAGTTATGCGGAGATTGCAAAACTTTCAAGATTTCAACGTCTTGAAAAAACAAAAATCAAATGTACCAAATTGCATCAGAAATCCTGCCACATAGTGTCTGTTACAGCACATTACCTTCATGTGCATGCTGGCAGATCATGAGATAAACACTTTGCCTTACACTGCCACCAGTGGTCAAAACCTTCACAGGCACCCTGTGCCTAAGTACATGAGAAAAAATTGCTTTTAGTCCAAGTTATCAAAACGTTTCTCATTCTCTAAGTTTCTGGAGTGCATGAAAAAGTGTTTCTGGTCCTGAGAAACTTGGACAAAATTATGACACTTCAAGAGCTCCACATATAGCTTCTTGTGCAATAAGTTCTGACACTGGCAGAACTTTGCAGCCTTTTCTGCACCAAAGATTGTTTCCCCTCTCTGGACATTTGTTTGCATCTCTGACATGCTATTCGCTGTGCTGCTGTATGTGCTTTGTAGGTCTTGCCTCTATACTAAGATTCCTCACAGGAATATAAATATAAGAATTTAACTGTATTAAACTCAAAATGTCAAACACCTTGAATTATTGTGCAAGATACCCTCAGTACATGTAAAAAAAAAAAAAAAAAAAGTGTTTCATGCATGGACAGAGTAACAGACACTGAAGAACACAACTCTCTCCCAGAATGCTCTGCAAAACACAGCCTCTGCCATGGTAATAGATCAACTTTCTGTCACACGCTCTGCAGCAATGATTATTACCATGACAACATTGACAAAAGTTGCATGGCAACAATCATAAGCGTGCCACCCAGATCTGAACAATAATGTCTTTCCTATCTTTCTTTTATCATTTTCATTCTGTGCAGTGAGAATAATAATAATACCACAGTTTAACATCACATGTCATCATATTGCTTCTTTATTGTTATGGCTAAAGCCTATTAGCCTGCAAGCTGTTATGAAAATGTAATATAAAAGCTTGATTCATTTATTTGCATGTGAAAGTGAACAGCAACAGAGGAAAGAAAACAACATCCAGAATCGAGGCTGTAATGAAGCCATATTTTAGCCTTTACATTACTGTTTAGATTGAAATTATATGTCCAATAAGGCATAAAGGTAATATGCCAACATTAAACACAAGACACATTTATTGTTCAAGCAGTGTTGAATTTAGATAATAAAACACAGTGCAGCAGCAATATTACGACAGGACATCCTGTCCTTTATTTGATCATCCATAAATCTGTCTCAGGCACCAATGCCAACTGCACGTCTTTCCACACTTTCAGTTTAGCTTCAGTTCAGTGTCCCCATTATCTATTCACATGACTGTGAATGGCTGCATTCATGTGCTTGACATTGATTCACAGAATGCTTTATACATATTTTTGACTACAAAAGTTAATTTCTCAAGGTCTAGAACTAAATTTCCCCAAAATTATACTCAGTCTGAATATAACCAACAATAATTTTAAGAAGTCTATACCTACCTGGAACCTGCTGTCCTGGGTTTTGGCTTCAAACCTGCATTAAGCAATATTTTTTATGTTAATGTTAAATCAAATGCAATGTAAGTTGTTACTCATACTGTGAAACCCACAGAGAATAAATTCTCTGCAGTTTTAA
Source organism: Siniperca chuatsi (assembly GCF_020085105.1). NCBI lineage: Eukaryota > Metazoa > Chordata > Actinopteri > Centrarchiformes > Sinipercidae > Siniperca > Siniperca chuatsi. Next base: position 4,800,458 of record NC_058043.1, on the reverse strand, counting down.
GCCCAGTGTAGCTCATGTTTCTCCTGTTGCATACAAACCATATGAGTAAGTCTCTCAGTTCTCATCAAACCCCCACATAAAGCAAAGTTGTGCAAACCTGGGTCAGACTGGCTGAGTAAAAGCTACTTCCAGCACCAAACCTAGCAAATAAACAAGTGGCTGGTGAAGAAAGTGGAATATCTAGCAGCTAAAGAGACAGATATAGTGTATATTTTTTTCTCAGAAGTTGGTGGCGACCAAACCAGAGCTACAAGGAGATTAAATATTGGACTACAAGTACCACAAGTCCAAATGGTCATTCTAATGGCTAACATATTAATGTCCAAAAAATAACTGCCTTTGATTTTATTCTCAAATACAAATGTGCCACGGCCGTGCCTCCAGTTATTTGCCTTGGGTTTCCCTCTTCACCTGTGTCTCCTGTTTTCCCCTGTCTGTGTCTCTGTGGGTCCGCTCCATTTCAGTGCGCTGGTGCACCGTTTAACACTGTTTAAATGGAGTGTAATCTGTCAGCCAGCAGCAGCAACCATGTAATTGTTAGCTGACAAAACAAACAATGTCGGCCTGCAGGGCAAAAGCCATGGTAGCTTTCCTAGTTGGCAAATAATTGCCAGCATAGACAGTGATGTTCACAATATGATTTTATGTAAGCCTGAATGAAATTCATCAAGTCTCTGTCTTAGCAATCTCTCTTACTGTGTTTGTTTGTATGGGCCATGTGGTCTAAGTAGGCGTACACGCCGCTTGAATTGAGCAGGGCATCCAGCGTATGTACCAGCTGAGACGCCATTTAAATGCTGTGCAGACTCCGCCTACTCAGCGCCCCACAGGCGTACGCCGGCGTAGTAATGGTGTTGACCCTGTGTGTGTATGTGGTGTGGCCATGGCTTTCTTCCTGGCACTCTCCTGGCACTCTCCTGGCTCCCTCCTGATTGCGGATCATTCACCTCACTTGCTGAACCTGCCCACCTGCTGTCCATCAGCTCACCTGGCATTATTTCAAGCCCGCTCTTCACCTTCATCCAGTGCCAGATTGCTGTTTCTGCCAACGCGGTAGCTATGTTCAGGCTTGTAGTTGTACTTCCATTGTTCTTGTTCCAGTGATTAATGCTTGTTTTGTCTCCTGTGCCACAGAAGTCCGGCCTGCCAGTCTGCTTGCTCACCCGCTACCTCCGCCGGCCACACCGCCTTGCCGTTCTCCATTCCTCCTCTCTGCCATAACCAGCTATCCTGTCTTCTCAACCGCACTATTGTAATTATTCAATAAATCTGTCAAACATCTGCCTCCTAGTCTGTGTTCTGTGTTTGGGTCCACTTTTGAACATAACCTAACAAAATGATGTGCTACATTTCAGGGTATTTAGCATTTGGCTGTCACTATTTGGTTCACAGAGGGACACACTGTCCTTATTAGAAACGGTGATCAGTTTGCCACTTTATTTTATTTATTTTGTTGTTTATTTTTTTGTCAGTCAGGTTATTGTTGTGTGGTACCAACTGTAGCATACAAGCAAGGGCTGTTTCTAAAAACTCTTCTTGGTGTTGTATTCAAGAATACAACAACAAGAATTAATAGTCAGATGCCAAAGTACTACTTTGACAAGCTATGTTGTCGGGACTAAGCATATATGGATGTAGAATTGCACAAGTAAATTTGCACATTTCTTATATTAAAATGCAGCTGAAATCTCTGATACTAGGTATTCACAAAATAAAGGTGTGCATTTTTTTCACTGTGATGGATGGATTACCGACCACTAGCACATCTGAAGCCTCTGCAAGCGTCACTAAAAATAGTGGAAGGCAATGGCTGCTTGGAATGTAGGACATAAAAAAAAAAAGTTTCACGTGCTTTAAAAAATGGTTGGTATTTATACAAATCATTTTAGTTAAAGAGCTGAATTATGCTAAAAAAAATGTTACTATGGTCCTTTAAATAATTTTGATGCCATGACCAGAGGTAGCCTAGCTGTCTGATCTTTGGTGACAGAGCCTTTATCCCCTATGGATAAAGGCTCCAACCTTTAAACAACGTCAAAGGTTGTACTATCCAGCTACTGTTTCTACTAAAGAGCATAAGCCCACTGTCAATGCCCGTGCTTTGTTCCACAAACTGACTGAACAGCAAATACTTATGTTTCTGTTACTTCTGCATCTCAAACATGCTGTCATATCTATCTATCTATCTATCTATCTATCTATCTACACATGAAGGAAATGGCTCGATGGATTAACAGTGCATAAACAGCAAATTACTTGGATTTGTGGAGTCCAAGTAATTTGGATTTGTGGAGATATAAATAACTTGTGGAGATGTAAATGTTACATCATATCATTTGTAAAATTACAAATCAATAACTATTTTGTCTTTGCTTAAAGGTTAGGCCATCACTATCACTGAAAAATAATAATAATAATTTTATCTCTCCCTGTATTGTCATCTGCCACATGTAGGAATGTGTAAATGGTGTCCTTTCTTCACTAAAGAAATAAAATAAATAAGGGTATCTTCACTCAGCACTCTTCTCATTATAAAACATTTGTTCTGCTCAAAAACCCCTGTTTTTAATGCTGGTGTTTACTAGGAAGTGGTGCATTTATTTCAGTTTAATCCCTCTCTCTGGCCGACCAGGGCGGTCAGATGACAGGCGCTAATCTCTGGATGCCTGCTTGCCTGACTGACTGCCTTCTTACTAATATGGGATTAAAACCTAGCACGTCTCCAACATGTAGCAGGCAGGCCCGTAGTTACCATTGAGGACACCGAGGTCATGTCCTTCTGTATTTTTTCTGGGTCTTTTTAAATTTTTTAATGTATATCTTAAAATCTTAAATTAAAGTGACAAGTGCTAAAACTACTTAGTTGTGAACAAAGGTTGGCATCATCTCGCCAGCACAGCTTGTTACGTTGTATGTGACATACATGTAATGAGTTGCACGTGTACGTTACGGTCCTGTCATTCAGTTTACTCTGTGGGCCAGGGGGCTGTAACCTACATACACGCAACACTTACTACAAGATCAGTCAACACTGTTTGAATACAGGTTGCACCTTCAACGCACACACAACTGGCCTTATGAATATTGTATTGATAATTTAAGAACTGTTGTGATTTTGGAGTTTAGTTGTTATTTCCTGTTTTATTTTGTAAGTGTTCTGCCTCATGTGTCTTGTGTACACTTACTTCTTATCTGTGTTTGCTTCTCTGATTGTTTGCCCAGCCCTGATTAGTTTCACCTGTGTCTCATTTTCTCCTTTCACCTGAGTGTATTTTAGTCTGTGTTCTTTGTCATCTGTCTCCAATGTTCTTGGACTTCCTACCTGCTACCTTACAGATTTATGTTTAGCTGTTTGGACTGCCTTTTGAATTTGATCTCTGCCTGCCTCAGTAAGTCTGTAAGTTTTTTTTGTTTTCCCAATAAATCGTTGAACTGCTCCTGCTCTGCCAGTGTGTAAACCCTGCTTGACAAGAACAATATAAAATGGCAATAATGAGGGGCGCTCCAGTTATATAGCCTACCTCTTGAAGCAAGATTAGTCAATGCCATAAATGATAGGCCTGGCTATAGCCCTCCATAGACTGTATTCCACCTGACCTACACACTCAAAACAAGTAACGAGTTATACCACAGAAGCAGCAACTGCATTCAAGCTTTGAGCTCACAAACTATTAACCTATATGCTTTCAAAATGTGACCTGTCCAAACTACTGCACACCTAATTTATTAGGAGTTTCTGCTGACAATTTCAGTGGTAAAGATATTCAATGGGAAATAGGCTAATATATTAGTTATATGGCAGCAACTTTGAACAATAAGCCTACCTTGCTGCTGTCGGTTATTGCCTACTCAAAAAGTGGCCCTTGCCAGGCCTTGTGCGAGTTTCATGGTGATGAAAGCTCGCATCAGGGCATAGAGCTTATGTCCAAAATAAATATGTTCACTTGTATGAGAGAGAACTCAGTCTCTTCTGGGTCATTGTGCTGCTAATGTCATAATTTGAGACTTTGTCCTGTTCATTTTGTAGCGTTCTCCTCATGTCTTGTGGATTTACTTTGTCTTTATTTGCTTTCCCTCCAGTTTTGAGTGTTGTCCCCACCTTGATTGTCTGCACCTGTGTCTCGTCTCCCTTACCTTTAGTGTATTTAGTCCTTTTCCTTTGGTCATTGTCGGGTCGTTACCCTTGTCATGTGCATTTTGGTTGTGCTTTGTTCCCGTGTTACGCATCCCAACATTTATTACCGTGAGTTTTGTTGGATTGATTCTTTGTTTCCTTGGACCTTGCCTGTACTGTGGACTTTTGTATTTTGCCTGCTCCCTGTCGGATTTGTTTGTCTGGTTGGACTGATTCCCTGGTTTTGACCTCTGCCTGTTCCCCTACACAAGCCAGCGGCCTCTCCTCTCCTGTCCTGCCTGCTTCACCACACGAGTCAGCTTTCCTTCCAGTCCAGCCTACCACAACAGCTGCCTTGCCGGTTCTGCCAATCACTACTACTACACAAGCCAAGACGGAACCTACTCCGCCCGTCTCTGTCCCCGGAGCCTCGCCGCTCTGGAAAAGCTCAGATCCCCCAGTGATTGCTTGCAGTATATAATAAAAACTGATGCTACCTCATCCAAGTACCACCTCCTTGTGTTCTGCATTTGGGTTTTTAAATCGTGCACATAACAGCTAAAGATTTTGGAATGACAAGATTTCCTAATTCCCTTTGCTCTCATGCTGCACCTTCATGTATCAGAATCTTTGAACAGGAAATGAGGCACAGGTGTGTGTGTGTGTGTATGTCCAGTGATTTATTACCAAAATGTTTAAGTGATACCTCTTATCACTATAATTCATTGATGAAATAATATATCTAATTTAATTGCAAACAATTACCTTTATAGTATTTTAATGGGCATATTATGTATTGGTATATTTAATTAAAAAAATATTTGGCCTATGTATCTTTACAACAATTTATACAACTTCCTTTTTCTTCATCTGTGGAATATGTTAGTAGTAATTTTTTTTTTTTTATACAAAGATGTTTGAATCAAATTGTAATTTTCCAAGTCAAACATTTTCCAGCACCTATTTCTTTCCTTGTATTGAACCAACACCATTTTTGGTGGTTGTTGCAATCACCAAATTAAACATTATGTCCCTGACTGGCTACTCCACACCCAAGAGTTTTTAAAAAAATAAAAAAAAAAAAAATAATACTGAAGCGTAACTATTTTTTTTTCACTGGCATGCCATGTGTAACCTTTAGATTATGGCTTATTGTTTGGATGAACTTGAGTAATGAGTGTTAAAACAATTTCAGGCAAAACCTGAAAGATACTGCAGTTGTGCTCCTCTGCTCAATTTGTTTGACAGTGATATCAATTCAGTAAGAAACTGAAGACTAATTTCAAAATTGGCTGTATTTTTGATTTATCTTGCGTTGGATTCTAGTCCAATGTCCATCTATGTGTTGGCACTGACATTATTTCCTAAATGATTATTACTCTTAAAATACATAACTTATACTATAATCTTCACAATTTTCTTTGAGGAGCATGCCCCAAGCCCCCCTAGCAGGGCTAGGACTCATGACCTTAGTATTTCTAAAATCCTGGCTATGGCTCTCAACACAACAAGTAGAGTGAGGATGAGCTGTGTCACCTCTTACCCCTTTCATTCTCTCTTAGCCCTCTTTCTTTATGTTTGTGTTTATTCTCTAATGTAATATTTCAAGCACTTGATGTCAGATTTTTAACTTGCATTGATAAACCTGAGTAGCCTTCCACAATTACACTTTATTTTGACCATCAAGCAAGGTGCAACAAATTCCTGTAAGAACACATTTGCAGGTATGACATTTATATTATGTTCAAGAATAAAATCTATATATTTTTTAATATATTAAAATTTTTAATTTATTTTTTGCCAAGTCAATGTTGGATTCTTTTAACCATGACAGTGCTAGTTTCCTTACATTAACCAAGTAGTTTTCATTGCCTAAACTAAACCAGACCTATATCTTAACTAGACCATAAACACTGACAAGTAACCTATTGTTATTTAGGTATGCTGACTTGATGAGGGAAACATGTTCAGAGAAATAGCAAGCGAGCATAGTCAATGAGAAATGTCAGTGAAAAAAGGGATTAACTGAATCACTGATATTAGCATGTAGGCTGCAATTAGCTCCAGTCATGCGCAGGTGTGACTGGCCTACATACCAGTGTTGCCAATATGTTTAGCTATGCTAGCTGCATGCCTCTATGGAATGCAGTGTTGGTCTGTCCACCACTTTGGTCCACACTGAAATATCTTAATTATTGGATAGATGGCCACGAAATTTTGTACAAGCATTCATTGTCTCCAGATGACTCCTAAAGACTCTGGTGATCCCCTGACTTTTCCTCTAGCTCTACCATGAGATTGACATTTGTGGCTTTGAGTGAAATATCTCGACAGCTATGGAGGGATTGCCATGACATTTGGTAGCAGACACATTCATGTTCCCCTCAGGATGAATTGTAATCACTTTGGTGCACCTTTCGACATTAGACATCAGCATGTTAGGAATGTCATTGTGAGCTTGTGATATTAGCATTTAGCTCGAAGAATAAAGGAGAAGACCCACTGGAAGCAAACAAATCGCATCAATTCAGTGTCACATTTAGTTCAGTCAAAAATAAATCCTCTTGGTCTAGCTCAAAGTTTTGTTGTAAGGTGAGACTGAGTGGAAACTCTGAAGTGCACCTTCGCTTCCTGTAAAGCTGAAAATCCTTAGCTGTGATTCCACTGTTTACTACTGTGCATCACACTTCATCCAAAACCAAACTGCCTTCCTCTCTGTAAATGATGTCCAATGTATACTTTTTTACATAAACCTTCCCTTCATCATGTCGCACTCCAATACGCTGTTTTGACATAAAATACTTGACCGTAAGGAAGCAAGATACACTTGAAATGTAGTTTCATTGGGAACTAAAGCTGCCTGCCTTTCTCCTTCCTCTGTAGCTCACTGTATCTTCAGGGTGTCGTAATCCGCTTCTCTTTTTTTCTCTGGAGATAAACACTTGTCTTTTTCCTCTCCTTTGTTGTCCCTCCATCTCTCTCATTTAGCTCAATTTCTTTATTTGACTGTTATCACAACAGCAAGAAACAAAAGAAAAGCAAACAAGTTAGGATAAATTTGGTTTGATAACATTCATAACCACAGTAAATATACATATATACATACAGCACCAAAAATGTGACAACATCCAGCTTTACAATTCTGTCTAAAGGCAGAAACAACCGATTTTTAATATCAAGAGTAAAAAATGACAGGAAACAAATACAGATGACATTGTTTGACATTAAACACAGCTTTGCATTCATTCTTTCTCTCTCTGCCTCTTTCAGGAAGTCTACCATCTAGATCTTTGTCAGTTTTCCTGTCACATGACCTCCCATCCAATGACACTAACAGTGGCTGTGCAAAACAACACCCTTCATGGTGTTACAGCCTGCAGTCTGCACAGAGCTTCATCTTGGCTGCAGGCTGGTGTTTGTCAGATGGAAAGAGAGACTGAAAGAAAAAAAAAAAGACAATAAATAAGCAATTTATTTTCACTGTCTTGTCTCCTAATTGCACTACAAGTTAGAATGTATTGTGACATTGAAAACTTCTTACCTTGCAGTGCTGGCTCTAGCCTTGGTGGTGGCTTAGGTGAGATCTGTAAATGCTCGTCTATCAACAACATGGAGGGTGCTTTTGCCTCTGTAATTCTGTTGTAATATAATAAAATAGTTGATCACAAAAAAGACTATCCTGTGTACCTTAAAGGAAAACTCTTGGTTTTGCAGCTTTGGTCATTTATTCTATCAGCTATGATAAGCGATTACTCACCAAAGTAGTTGCTGAGATCTCAGAATGTGAAAACATCTAAAAAAAAAATTGGTCCAACTGGGCAACAAACTCCAGCAGTCAGACGATACAGGTTGTAAAAACGCCAACAGGCTAGCAAGATTATCTAAACCACATCAAAAGCAAGCACACCTGTAATGTCACAAATAATCGTTCATTGCACAGGAAAACAGTAAGTGCACACAATAGTTAAATGGACCATGTTAGTCAAGAGCAGCAATTGAATCTGTAATAAATGTATGTGTGTTGTAATCTAAACCTTCAATTTATTGTTAAAAGTGTAGAAAACAAGCATAAAACTGTCCAGTACACAGTGGATCTACATTGTTGACTCAATCCATCATCAAGTTGAATGTTGACTACATTTCACATCTGTATCCAGTGGTTTTTAAGTGTTTCCTCTGGATCAAAAAGTTGTCTGAACGTCATTGTGTCCCGGTTTGCATAAGAGCAAACAAGGTGCAGCCTCCACAGCACCAAATAGGTTTGCATCCAAGTTAGCGATTGGACAGTCATCAACCATAATTTGCATGAAAGCACATGTTTGGACAAGTAGTGACTTTTCATGATGTCCATGAGTGACTGACTCAAGTTAGTGAGTGATGGCCAATGGCTGCAGTCTACAGTGTAGTGAAGAAAAAAAGAAGCGGGTGCTCTACAGACAATATACTGAGTGGATTTATGTAATATTAAGCTTAATGTTAGTCTTTTTTTAGCAGGATACCACCAACAATTAGCAAAGGGAATGGCCTTCCATTATACTGTTAGCATTTAACAAATTGCTTGTCTCCATATTAGAAATCATGAACCAAAAAGTCATTATGATATCAATTATTATCACTGACAATGCAGATTCACTGCCCCCCAAAATGTTACATTCTAAATGAAAACTGTTTGAGTGCCAAATTGTACAAAGAGGAAAGAAATGTTTAGAAGGTGTGGATTAAAAAAAATCCTATTTCATGGCTAAAGTGCATAGTTAAGAATTACAAACCATATAAGGTAGTCATCATCAGAGCCTCAATACAGTACAAAACGTTTGCAGCAGAAAATAAAGAATGTTACAACCTTTTCACTGTCACAATAAAAACATGAGAACAATGGTCAAACTACAGTGACTGCCTCACTGTTGGTTTGTGGTTATTTACCAGAGCCATAAGACCATGGCATGGTTCTATTTTAGTTACATTCATATGGCAGGCACAAACATTCATTTTGGAGACTGTGAGTGTAAACCTCTATTTAACAAATTCTATCCACCAGTTATCATCCAGCTGCAGTGACTAATACAGGATGAACATGACTGTGTTCCCGTAAGTCACGTGTGTTGAAACTTACCAACTTTTCTGTGCCAACATGATCTTCCTTTTAAGTTTCGAAAGGTGTGCCCTGCTGTCAAATGAGGCAATAAAAACATTCATGGCAAGTTTCATTGATGAGTATTAGAGTTAAACCAGGAAAGAGCTTGTAATGGAGATTTCCATTAAAAAAAAAAAAAAAAACACAAGACATCTCCATTGAGAGGAGCTCCAATAGGAAGTTACTAATTGATCTGAAATGGTTGTAAAACTTGATATTATTGACTTTAATTCAGTGTCACAAAAGGTGCCCAACTCACCTGTATCTCCCAAAAAAGTTTTTTTTTTCCCCCTTTCCCTTCCAGCATGACAAGCTGTGTCTTGTGCTAAACTGATTGGCTCAATGTACTGTATGTGTGGTTGGCCTGGTAACTAGAGAAAATGTACTTTAATAGCTTGTAACTCAATCTTAGTGGTTTGGAGTTTCATTTAACTCATAGAGACCTGTAATTACTTGTAACAGATATCAGCCTCACTGTTTAGGGATCACTCTTACATTCGTATCAGAGCTGTATTTGAGCTGTATTAAGTTACTGCTAATGCAAACTGAACATTTTCTGCTCTGCCAGCACAGCTTTAATGGTTGCAGTTGATTGGCATTGCCTTGTTGTTGAATGTGCTATACAAAAAAATAACTTGCTCTCCCTCACCGACAATCAACATGGTCTCATTTGTTTACTCTTGCTACCACGATGTCACAATCATTTTGACAATGTGTGCGAGTATTCAAAAATCTTCAGATAGCATCTTTATCAAGTTGTTTTACTGTCTCATCACTGTGCAGATACATAAAACAAAGCTGCTTCAGCAAGTCTCATTTTCAGTACCTGAGGAAAGGTCAACACGTGTAACTGCATCACAGCAGAACACTCAAATCCTTGAGTGCTACTTTATTATCCAGACCAGACCACTTCATTTGATAGGAAAGTAAGCAGGATGTTTAGTTCCTCATGGCAAATTTCAGTGGTCATACTGAGTCATTTGGATGATGCAAAGTTGTCTTTAGGAACAAGTATGTGCGTGTTTGTGTTATTTATTTGAGTGAAGCATTTTTTTCAGCGTGTAAAAGGAAGTGTGGATGTGTGTGTGTGTGTTTGCATGTGTGTGTGTGCTTTTGTGTGTGTCTGGTCCTTAGTGCTTTTCCAACAGGCAGACGAACAATACCAAAGCATGGAAAATGATGTGCTCCACATCAGAAATGCAACTGAAGAAGAGCAACTTGTATGTTTGTTTACAGCGCAGTTTACATTATGTTTTCATAAAGAAGATTAACCCCCAATGTCCACCAGACACTGCACCTGCTTTTGCCCTCTGCCATACATCCCGCACATGCATGCATAGTTACACTATTTGGAACCTGTGTGGGAATGGCAGACTCCACCACTAACTATGAAGTACTACATAGAAAGGCAGTTAATGTAATACAAAAAAAGGCCGCCCATAAATATTCTAAAAAATGGGGTTTGATCTAATGCAGTTCTTAAAGATTATAACCTGAAGGTGCATTCAAAACACCAACACTATGTGTGTATGTGTGTGTGTGTGTGTGTGTGTGTGTAACTTACCAAGAACTCCAGTTGTTTCATTATTTTCCTCCAGTTTAGTTTACAGTGCAAATGAACCTGAAACTGGCTGTATTGACTCATGAGCAAGTCAGTAAATAACGAACGTTATCTATACTCAAAGTACATACTGCGCAGTGTAAATGCTTTGAACTACCTGACGCTATGTATCATACGGTACTTGGATTTAAAGTGCTAGACAAAAATGGAATGGAAAATGGGGCTGACAGAAAAGTAAATGATGCCGTAATGTGTTTGTTTTGTCAACTGTACTCTTCTCTCCCCCATTCTCTTCCTGGCTGTCATCGATTGGATCATGCGAAGAACAACTGCTGACAAACATCAAGGCCTCAAGTGGACCCTCTCGCCAGCCTGAAGATCTTGACTTTGCTGATGATCTTGCTGTCCTTTGCATTTATTGGACCATTGGCAGTGTACAAACTACACAACTATTCAACACAGGAATGTGTGTGTGTTTCCTCCTCTATAAAGGTGCCAATTTTCATAATTATTGACAAGAAGCTTGTATAAACTGGCATAGAATCCCACAGTAGTAAGAAAGCCTTCAACACTATATTTGAAATGTTCGTGGACACATGAACAAATGTGTTTAGTTGCGAAATTGACACTTCTTGTTGTGCTGTGGTGCGTTCACTCACACTTCTGACAGTTTAAAATCATTCCTGTAGGCTCTGATGATGTTATGCTTATGAAGTTAATGTCTAAGATCTGGGAACCCAGCAACATTGCTGCAATTTACTGTACAGGGCAACAATGAGCGGATTATCTATTAATTAATTTAGCCAGATTATCTAAACCACTTTATTTGGAAGTAAAAACCAGAACTAATTGATAGAAATGTTGATAATAATCCCTCACTGCATAGCAATGTCGGTGCCTTCCCAGATCTCAGCAATTAACTTGGTGGCTACAATGTTATTTTGACTGATAGCTTTTTAACCAAGTCTTTCGATTATATTCAAAGGAGCAGTAAGAGTCACTATTGTATATTTAATGGAAGAACATTCCAAAACTGGGATGCTCTCAATGTGAAGGCTGTCTGGCCAAAAATGTTTTCCTCCTTCAGAAAACAGTGTCCCCTCTTATTCTTGAGCTGGTTAATCTATGCCCAACATTTTTCTGAATTATAAATGTGGTAAATATAGGATGTGCTGATCCATTAACACATTTTAAGCTTAATGTTTTGGAACATAATAAAATAATTAATTAAATATAGTGCCCTGTTCTACACAGTACTCTATAATTGTGTTAAAATGTGTTCGCAGAAGGTCAATGGGTTCATCATCACGTGGAAATGAACTGTCCCTGCTCCAATAACAGAGCTTGGTGGAGGAAGGTGCAGAATTTCCAGGATTCTTCACCTGATTTCAACAAACAGCACTTTATTTCAGTGAAAAAAAAAAAAAAAACACTTTATCAAACCACTAGTTTGTTTTGTTTTTCTGCTTTTTCTACATTTTACGAGATGTTATTACATTATCACAAAGCAGTATAACCGAAACCATCCTTATCTTCCCCCCGCTGCTTTGGCCTGTGAGCGACGTTGTGCCAATTTCTTGGTTAACTTTAGCAACACATGGACGCTGCCCATTTGCTCTGAATAGATAAATCACCATAGTGGGTGCATGAAGATGTCCTGACCCAGAGTGTATGCGGTGCCCAGGGAGCATGAACTGATAGCAGTAATAAACATCAAGAGCAAAAATATTTATTTCAAAATGCTTTTCAAGAATTTATGTTCCTCAAATAGTTGAATTTCGACAGAGGGAAAAATTCGAAAATTAAGTAATGGGAATCTGAACCCTGCATAGCAACACAAACTCCCCTGCCAACGACAAAATGGAGAAAAAAATAAGAGCAATGACAAATATTTTCATTCCGTGTGCATTGAAATTCAAAGTTGCACAACTCCTGAGTGGCTGTTGATTGCTTCCTCATCAGACTGTTTGAACAATTGCTGTCATAAAGTTGGCATGAACAGTAGTATGTTTGTCACAAGTCTGCTTTTTTTCCGCTGCACACAAAGCTAATTTCTTTTTGATGATATTGAGAGCTTCACTGAACTGACAGGAAATATTTCTGTCTTGCTTTCTTTCTCTTTCTTTTCTTCCTTTCAAGAGGCTTTTGCGGCGTCATGGGTCAGCTCAGGTCATATGTAGCCTTTATTTTTTTTAAATATATTTTGTTGTTTTCATTAATTCATGGTAATTCAATTTACATTTACTATAATGACTTGGTTACTGCACCTTCATCCATGTTTCTGTTACTTCTTGCTGATGACACTAGCTTGTTTCTCACACATAAACATTTTTCCACACTTATTTCTGAGGCAAATTCTGAATTAGATCAAATTTCTAAGTGGTTTAAACTGAACAAACTTTCTTTAATTGTCAATTAATCTAATTTCATAATAAAGATGACAAGTTAATGAATCAAATTCTCCTAATACTACAAGATGTCTTGTTTTACTTAATGAAACATTGAGTTGGGAAAATCATATTCATTCATTTTGAAATAAGACAACCAAATGGATTGATATTATTAAGAAAATAAGTGGTTTGGTTCAATGCAGATGTCTTTCCCCTTTACTACAGTTTAATTTACCCAGATTATTTGGACTGCCACTTTTTCTAACCAACCTTTTCAAGATCCTTTCTTAAACTACTACATTTTGTTAATAAATGTATGTATTTTATGTATATGTGCTCTTTTTATTTTATTTTGAATGTTTGTACTTTGCTAAAATTGCATTCCAAGCCAAACAGAAACGTTCTCCTACTGTATAATACATCTGTGAACATCTCCTCTGATAAAAGTGGAGGGTTGTGAGATCTCTTGTCTAACAAATTCTGTGTCTTTTTTAAAATGAGTCTTCAGCTGAGACTGATGGATAGTTACAGTACAGATTTACTTTTGGTTGTTTAAGTACTGCTGAACTTCTCAGTGCAACCTTTTACGAGATCCTGGATCCTAGAATCTTGTTTAACGTCTCTTAACCTTACGCCTCTAAAAAGTATTTCTGGTTTTATTCACGAATTTATATATAAATACATCCAGGTTCTGTTTCTCTCTTAATACTTCGGTTTAGATGATTTTATATATGCCTTACTCAGTTGGGTGCATTGGTCTCATTTCCTCATTTGTGCCTCCCAAAGCCACAACCTACATCTGGGAGGTTACTCTCAGTTATTACATAAAGCCAGTGTAAACATAGTGGTAAGATAGTGTTTGAAAAACAATGGAGGGCTGAAATTCTCTACCAGTGAAGGGCTCAAGATAAGATGTGGATATAAAGAGTTTCTAGCACCAAGGTTAACACTAGTTGTCAACACATAGGCCCCTAGAGATATAAATGGAATGAGCTGGTCAAGTGAGAGAATTTTGGCCAGTAGATGAAGTAATTTTCCATCATGGCCTCAGTGAAATGCTTCTCAAAGCTGCCTAAAAGTGAATAAGCTAATACATTTAGTAAAAGCCAAGAGGCCAAGAGATTGAAACACAGTCGAATTAAAGCAAAAATCGAACATCTGTTACACCAATTTGTGTTACACATGACTAAGGTAGGTCAGGTGAGCCAGCGTCTACCTCTGCAACCCAATGGACAACAGACCGTTTGGGTCATTTTTATGCGCCTTCCCTGTTATTTGAATAGTATTGGATATGTAAACAAGTCTTGTGTTTGTTCTTTTCTTCATCACACAGTTTGCCAGCCTCAACATTAACATGCCTGTCTAAGTATTCAAATCATTCACCTACTCTTTTCAACGGGTTATTTCCTTGGTAACACTGAAAATGCTCAGCCATGAGAGCAATGAATGCTTTCGGCTAAAAGTCTGTTTTCAAGTTGACCTTCTACCCTCTGATTGTTCTGCCGAGTGCTCTTTGATGCACCAATTACAAAGTTATAAAAAGGGACACGTTTCTTAAGATTTTGAATACCTGCATGACTTAAGACTTTTCAAGGAGGGCTTGAAAGTAAACTTTTGAATCCCCAGGCAATATGACTATTATTATAAAGTGACCAACCAAAGTTTCCAACAACATTAGGAGTCACTGCATCCATTTCAGCACATTTGTTGTTGTTGATGATAAATGTGCTCAGAAAATTGAATGGCATGCTGCCCACTGGAATTTGAAATTCCTAGTGTACAAATTGAAATTTTGGCCTCACTGTCGTGCTAGAGGAAAGGTTGAGAAAATCACCCAAATACTGGGATTCATCCTCTGAGGATCATTATTATTCTCATCTTATTTCATGGAAATCCAACCATTAATTTTCAAGATAGCTTGTCGTGGAAAAATGGTTGGTCAAAGAGAAAATATGACCTTATAGTGGGTGCTGGAGAAAAGGTTACAGGGTCAACAAAATCATCCTCTGTGGACCATTCATATTTATTCCAAACTGTAGCATGCCTGCAATAAACCTTATTAAGACTTTAAGCAAATATTACAGCAACACTACAAATTCCCCGGGTAAAAATACAGTAATGTATGATGAGACAATGCACTGAAACTTCACATAGTACAACACAGTAAGTACCTAAAGGAATGATAGTGATAACATGGAATAAACACGACACAGTGTGATAAAATTAGTATAAACGTACTATTAAGTGCAATAGAGACACGAGACACCGGAGGAGTACTGTAGAAATACTACAGTCACCATTAAAGACCACTGACCTCATTTAGCACCATGGACAGAGCCTGCATAGGATTATTATGACATCAAAACACTGAACAACTGTAAAACAGTACAGTGAGGGGTGGACACAATAACAGGAACACCTGACCACCAGTAGAATAACACTGCATTAAACACTATTGTGGCATTGAGTTTTGAATTTGAGCTGAATTTGTGATGTTGGATTGCATTCTAATGGTTTGCATTGTACTGTAAGGTGCTGCAGTTGTTTTGTCTGCATATAGGCCTAATACTATATTTGTTAAGGTGGTATTTAAGTTGCTAAAGATTTAGTATTTATACTGTAGCCTGTAAAGAAAATAGTGTAGCCATTCAAAAGAAAAGAAGAAAAAAATGACCCATAAGTTAAGTATAAACCCTCTGCAGAATATTAGACGACATTTGTAGTGAGGGAGTGAAATACTGTGCTGCTGTGGTTAGTGGTGGAGGGGGTCGTCCACCAGTCGGAAGGTCGGCGGTACGATCCCGGCTTCCCCCAGCTGACATGCCTTAGGCAAGACCGATGAACCCCAAATTGAATAATCGAATAGAAAAACAAACTTGAAACAAACATCTGAGCTGCTGCTGTTACTTCTGCTTGGACCATCAGCTTCCCCGTGTTCCTGTATTTCCACAGCCGCGTGCACTCCAGCGCCTGCTCAGGGGCGCGCGGGGGGGGGGGGTTGACGGGTGCGCGCCTGAGAATCTGAGCGTGTGCCCGTGAGTCAGTTAAGATACCAACCAACTCGTGAAATGTGTAGGAGGAACTGCCACTTTAATGCTTCTTAATGCTGCATTCATTCGCTGCTCGTAAATCTCCACTTCCCTGTTTGAAAACTGAAAACATTGCTCTGTCACTTAGCGGAGCCTTTAAGTGCTTATAGTTGGCAGAATGATGAGTAGAAAAAGTGCATCAGGCACGTTTAAGTTTTATCCTGGCATCTGTAGATTTTGGACATTTCACACAGAAGTAGGCCTACAACTTGAGGTCAACAAAAGAGTTATCCGACTGCTTTTTAACTTTGGTTAAAACTAAAAAAAAAAAATAGTCAGGCTTATACAACACCAGCCATTCCTATTGGCTGTTGCACGAAAACAGAAAGCAAGAAGAACGCCTTCAAAATTTAAATCGCTCGGGGGAGTAGAAAATGTTTTATTTCTCACCGACAGAACACCTCCAGTCCACTTTCTACTGCTTCGCTCGTGTAACGGCGCACTTAAAATAATTCCGACGTTGTCTGCGGGCCCTGAAGGCGTCCGACACACAGCTCTCCTGTTGCTCTGAGAGGAGGCAGGCCGGTGATTTTCCACTGCCGCTCAAGTCTCTGGTCCCCCTGTTTTAAGAGACAAAGGTCAGAAAGAGAGGCTTATAAGCAGGCTAAAATATAGCCTACCGACGCATCCAGCCCTCAGTCGCTCTCACGGACACAGGAGGACACGGACAAGACGAAACAAGGGACGGCGCTCAAAGGACATTAAAAGGACAAAATAGGCTAATATACAAAATCACATCAACAGAACAGGTAACGGGAAAAAAACATCCTCGTTGCACACCTATAAAGCAGGGCTGGGGGGGCGGATGACTGTGCTGCTCTCAGTCGTTTTCATCAGATTTTTAACGGTGATTTGAATGCATTTATTTAGCCTGTATCTGTATTGTGTCTGAATGAGAGCGGAGTTTGTTTGTTTGTTTTTTTTTTGCAAAGCATCAAGAGCAATTAAGAAGAGTTGATGTGCATTTATGGGTGGACAAATCAATTAGCAGTGTTTGGTTGTATTTCTTGGTGGTTTGGCTGGTGGTTGTGTTTGCAGGGATGTGTTTCCTGGTGAGGCTCGGTGGGGAAGCTGCGATGTCAAATTTTGATAAAGGCTGTTCTCGCCGTGCGTTCGCTCGTGCGCTCAGGAAGGATCGCTGGTGGATTTGCATTTTCTTAATAGCTTAAATGCAATACGATCCGTGGTTGATCCGTAAAATATGTTTTGTTAGTTTTTTTGTTTTTTTTTCCCCCCATGTGTTTTTCACGTGTTAGATGTAGACTATTTTCCACATGCGCGTGTGAAATGCGTTTAAGGGATCTTTAATTTTTGAATACATGTTTGTGTTTTTCAGTGGGCCTATTGTTTAGGAGCAGTCCATGTTTTTAGACTTTCAGGTCTTCGCTGGTTATTTTCTTTTTCTATAGCCTACACTGTCGTACAGCCTTTGTCTTTTTAAATTGTTTACATATATATATAT
This sequence comes from Siniperca chuatsi, assembly GCF_020085105.1. Taxonomy (NCBI): domain Eukaryota; kingdom Metazoa; phylum Chordata; class Actinopteri; order Centrarchiformes; family Sinipercidae; genus Siniperca; species Siniperca chuatsi. The sequence goes on along the minus strand of NC_058043.1, from coordinate 4,782,708 downwards.
TTGTAGGTTATTCAAAGGAAATTCTAGTGTCATTTACTTTCGCTTTATTTTATTGCCTTTATTTCATTTAACTCCGCTTTGCCAGAAAAGGGAAGTGAAGCGCTCGGAGCGGTGAGAGGGCGGAGATGCTCGTCAGTCGCACGTTGCACATCGTGCGCTGCTTCTCCTAACCATGAGCCTTCTCTCTCTCTCTCTCTCTCTCTCTCTCTCTCTCTCTCTCTCTCTCTCTCTCTCTCTCTCTCTCTCTCTCTCTCTCTCTCTCTCTCTCTCTCTCTCTCCCTTTGTCTCGCTTCCCCCCCCTCCCTCTCTCTCTGTCGGATCTCTTGGCTTAATTTGGTATCTTTGTTGCACTTGCTGTGACAATGAAGACGACATTTTGGAATATGTTCAGAGCTTCGTTTTTAATATGGGAAAACCTGCAGTTATGTATATTTTTTTGGGGTAAGGTTGCAAATACAACATGTGGTGTTGACGCTGCAGGGGAAGTATAGACAGTTTCCAAGTACACCACAAAAGTCTAATGCATGTACAAGTGCATCTTTTTTGAAGCACAGCTCTGCATACCGTTTCGACTTGTCTTCTTAATTATGGTTGCTGTATGTGGTATTCATTCTTGGGTCTGTTAGTATGTTAGTAGTGTCTCTTGAGTCGATTTGCAGCTTTGTAATGGCTGAAAAAGAAAACTGTTTAATGAGAGCTGCAAAGTTTCTGGAGTTTGGTTGGGTTTGTGACAGCAGTTAGCTGGTTAATTTATTTTTATTTTTTTTTCAATTTTCAAAAATTACCCAGTTTTTTAATGTCTACCAATCCTCTAATGGAACACTGTACAAAACATCCAGGCAGCCATGTAGGCTATTAATAGATTTTAAAAAATGCTATCTGCATGGCAAAACTTGAGTTTCAGTTCTTCATCAGAATAAGTTGAAAGATGATTTGATTTACAGCTGTCAATTGCTGGTATTTTGTGCACAAAATTGCCAGCGTTTTGCCCAGAATTGTACTTTTGGCAGGATGGAAAACCCCTTGAAACAGTATTTAGACCACCTCGGTTCATTAAAACTCTCCCCAGAAACCCAGAGTGAAGAATTTCTCATTGGTTAGCAGCTCTTGAAGATGCGGTGACCAACCACACTTAGTCAGCGTTTGAGGGAAGTGTCGAAGGTGGCAGAAATGTTTTTGAAACAAAGTGTAATTTCCTTGTAGCTGTAGTTGGGGTTGAACCTCCATCGATTTCAAACTGGAAGACACTGACTGGCTGATAAACTGGTCTACAGGTCCTACCATTGTCACTATAATGCAGGCACAAAGCTGTGTGTGTGTGTGTGAGAGAGCTCCTTGCCCTGAGTTTAATCTAATCTTGGCTGCTGTAGAGTCCTCGTAGAGCTGATGTGTGACACTCTTTTGAATCGGCCACTGTGAGCTCAGGATAGCATCAGAGCTATCTCATCCAGAGACTCACCTCAGGTTTGACTATAATGCTCGCTTTGTGTCATATCTGCACACAAGCTTGAGCTTGAGTGTGTGCTGTGGTGTGACACATCCAAGCAGGCTGATGGAAAGAGTGTGATGAGTCAGTGATCGATTCTCTTCATGTGTAAACACCTCGAAACACTCTGATGCACCTTGAAGGTTGCATGATCCAAGATGTAAGGTAGTAATCCTTAAGATCCTTGGATTTCTTTTTGGATGGCGTTCTAGCTTCTGTGGGTGGCGCACTTTCTCTTGCTGCTCAGCCAGTGGTTGCTCATGCCAAGTATCCAGTTCTTGATCTGATTATGAAAAAAAACTTAACTTGAACACATGAAATGCATCACTTCCTGTATGCCACGGGGTATTTCATGGGAAAAGTATCCAATTGAATGTTTACAGTAGCAAATTTAACAGCTTTCATGGACTGGATAGATTTGACAGCTGTTGTGTTATACCAAGTGGACATTTATTTAAGTGAAAATGTACTGGAAGTAACTAAATTTGAGTAATTGTTTGTCTTCCTGTCAGTCAAAGCAGCACTGAAAGCTGCGTTATTAACAGCAGGCTTGTTTGCTGTTAAATCATGTATTAAGTCAGTAACCTGAGGTTAGTGGAATGTGTGTGTGTTGGTGAAATCTCCACCACAGGCACGACAGCCTTCCCAGATTGGTTTCTACAAATGAAAACTGAGAGAGGGAGCGAGCCTACAGTGACAAAGCGAATAATAACATCACCCAGCTTCGCTGTAGGAGCTCCTGTCAGACTTTTATGACTGTGTGTCCTTTCTGCTCTGGCTGGACCTTCGCTTTTACTGTACATATTAACCAGCGTGAACCACTGACCCACATACACTCACATTAGTACACAACATCTTCAATGTCATTAGGGCTGCCCCATTAATCTTGGATGATTTTGTATAATTGCGTTGTAGCTGTAGTTTGAACAGCTTATACTCATGGTCAGCAGCTTTGAAAGATTTCATTTACCTTGGCAGCTGGAGGTGAAAGCAGTTGTTTTAATATGTTGATTTACAGCCAGCTCTCATGAGGGACTTAATGTTAATAAAAGGAACGTCAGTTATTTTTGTAGCCTGGTGCCAAGTGCACATCTTCATGGATTGTGATGGAAGGTGAACGACAGACTGTAACAGACCAATGCCCCCTTGTGGTCGCTGGACCCATTTACCAATGGATGATGGGATGTGTTGGATGAACTCTGCATCAAAATGAATTATCAGAACAACTAGAAATGGGAAGTAGCAAGCAGAAGCAACTTTTTAAATGAAAGATCTTTGGACATTTACGGTTCCACGACAACTGAGCAAACTCAGCTGCTGCTGAAGACTGTGTGTAATATGGCGAAAAGCTCCAAAACAAGTGAGTTAGTGGATTTTTGGTTGAGATGTGTCCGTTGGACCTATTAACCAACAGATTAGGGATATGTTGTATTTTTTTTTTAAAACTCTGCATCAAAACGCGTGGATCATTGGAGCAACCAGAAGGTGGAAGTAGCAACTTTCAACTCCACAACAAGCGAGTGCGTGGAACTTTAAGAGTGTTTTGTCGGCTGCTGTCAAGCGCAACTTTAAACAGCATTGATGAGAAATCATAGAGCTCAGAATCATAGAAAGTTTGAACAAATACAGTTCAGTCCGTAAAGAAACTCTTTTGCTCTGCTGTGGGTGCGGGGATTGTGTCGACAAATACGCTCCAATTAAACACGAGAGATGTTTACACTGCGTAATATTTCTACAAAACTGCCAACATTAACCCTGATGTGTAGAATTTTTGTTTGATTATACCATCTTTCAAATTATTCTGATGCCATGTATTTGTAGCAAAATGAGACAATACTGGTGAAAGTAGTTGCAGTATGTGTAGCTATCAGCGGCATGTAATGCTGTTTGCTAAAGTGTCATTCTCTATGCTGCCGCCAGATGGCGCCAAAGTAAGGGAGTCTCTTTTTACAAATATGCAGAACACATTCAAAGTAGGGACAGAAGTAACATTTATTTATCAATTAATCTGCCGATTATTTTCTCGATTTAATCATTTTGTATATAAAATGTCTAGAAACCCACTGTACACTATCTGCTCATCACCAAATGGCAGAAAGACAAAGTTAGCGACTACCTGGTGAACTTAGTGAAGCATTTAGCAGCTAAAGAGCTAGTTATTTCCCTAAGGAGTTCCAGGAGAGCAAAATTGAGCTAAAAAGAGAGTGATAATAGTACTTCCATTCATCAGGTGGACACAAACACTCCAAACAAATGTTAACGTTGCTCAACATCCACTTGATGTTAAATAGCCAACTGCTAACAAGTTCACTTCATCAACTTAAAAGGTGTGAGTGTTGTTTACAGCTTTTTTTCTGCTTCCCCAAGTGGCCAGACATCTGTCATTACAGGTTTAAAAAACAAGAATCCATGCATTGTTATAGGATATGCTATAAAACATTTAGCTTCATGCAGAATATCATGAACTTCCATCAAAATAGCCTACAGTATGTTGCGATGCTAAACTGCCACATTGACTGCGTCATGACCCGTTCCCTTCAATGGAACACTCGATCTACAATCGCCCTCTAGCAGTAGAAAAGGTAATTTACAAAAAAAAAGTTCAAATGAATGGGGGTTGATGGCTAGAGTCCCAATTGATGTCATTACAGTTGACTGATTATCATGATTGTTAATTGACCAAAAATTCAGATTTTGTATAGATGTCTATTGATGGTAAAATTACCAAAAGACGTTCCTCTTTATTTATTTATTTCAGAATCTCATATCTCTGACTTACAGCCAGCAGAATATTTTGTGATCTGATTCCACAGTGTTCATGTGAAATTTGCAGGTTAGTGGTTTGTACTTTCCACATATCTGATATGACATGAATGCGGGGTTAAATTGATAAAAGCTGGCATATTCTTGCAGCGAGCACGTAATTCACGATAAACCCCAGCTTAGTGCTGAACTGACTCACTCAGGATAAGAGCAGGGACGTCTGTCAGGGCAAACCTCTTCAGAACAACCACAGTAAGTGAAATAAATAATGATACTACACATAATGATCTGCTGGTTCTAGATAATTTTATGAAAACAGGCCAAGTCATATTCTGACAGTCTAGATACAAATCTTTGTTTAAGTTCCTGAGTGTGTGGATGATGGATGTTGGCAGTGTGCGTAAACAGGCACGAAGCTTAGTGACCTGTTGTAACTTGTACTACTAGAATGCAAAAAAACAAAGATTTACCAAGAATCAACAGTGACTGTTGACTCTAGTTAGATAAAGCGGAATGGTATGCACCTCCCTGTATTTCTTAACATTTTATACTTCCTGGTATCTCTGTTGCGTCTCTCTCTCACATGCACACTCATTCATGTTGTGATACTTTGTTCAACCCGTTCTCATTCTCAGGGTGTCATATACCGACATTTTGTCACGCTCCTCGGCGTTGTATTCAGACGCACATGGTACCCTTTTTGTGTCCGTAGGACACGCCTTCAGAAACTACTTGGTTAGGTAATGGGAAGTCATGTGACGTAAGTCATGTGACGTAAGTCATGTGACGTGACTTGTAACATAACGTAACTTAAAACGTTTAATAACTCAACGTTAACTTTTGGTTTCACACGGGACATGAACCCGGTCTCAGTCCTGTGTTTGTTTGTGCCATCCATCCGCTCCACCACCTCCACAGACGGACTTTCTCGCTCTCTATGTCGCTCATCGCACTACGTCACCTGACTTCCTTGAGGTTTCTGGCAGCAATGTGCATCCCATACAAACGCTAAAGGGTGCCTTGTGCGTCTGTATACAACGCTGAGGGGTGTGACAAAACGTCACTATATGACGCCCTTGGAATGATATTACTTTGTCCCTCTGTTTCATCCATGTCTCCCTCTCATTTCTCTCCCCTTCTCTCTCTGCCTCCCTCCCTCTTTTTTCCTCTCCTCATTTCCCATTTTTCTCTCACACAATTATACCCACAATAACCTCTGTGTTTTTTCTATTTCTCTAAAAATGAAAGTGAGGAAAAAGGGACAAGGTGTGTGGAGAGAGGCAGAAAATAAAATGAGCGTGAGGAAATGGGTAAGAAGAAAAGGAAGATGCAAAAAAAGGCAGGCGGAAGTAGAAGAAATGACAAAGAAGAGAGGGACGAGGACAGTGGATGTGAACAGAGGACAGGAGAAGAGGGAGTAGAATGAAGAGGCAAGAAAGGAGAGAAATAAGATGAGGAGAAAATGGGAGGTGGAAAGAAGGAAAGGGAGGAGTGAAGAGGACATGAGGAAACAGGGGAGAAGGAAATGACAAAGGAAAGCAAAAGGAGGAGATTGGAAAAAGAAGAGAAGGAGGATGAGGAGAAGAAGCGAAAGAAATGTGGAGCAGAGGAGGAGAGAGGAGAAAAGTGGATTTAATAGGCGGTCAACCCAGTGGAAATGTACATGGTCTTAAAATAGGAGAGTGTGTTATGTAAGTGGTTAGTGTGTGTGTGTGTGTGTGTGTAGTGCTGGCTGGGTTCTGAAGTCACTACATGAGTCTGGGCCCAGCAATCTCTCTCACTTACACTCACACACACACACCAGACAATGAGTCTCTATGTTTTACACCAAGTATTTGGCCTGAGCTTTAAATCGTCCCACAGTTCATTGTGGTTCCCACGGCCAGTATCACTCTCTAGAGGTCGTTTTGTAGGCAACCATGAAACGGCAACATTTCTTGCTAATCTATCACTGCTGTCATGTGAGACTTTATGACTTTGATTACTTTCACTGCCTTCATAGCTTACTGAAGACAACTCTCTTTACTTAAAAGGTGAAGCAAGCAAGGTAGGCCATGTCCTTCTCCCCAGGCCCGTCCTCAAGCTCTTACTGGGGCATGCTGAGGTGTTCCCGGTTCAGATGGGATTAGTAATCCCTCCAGCGTGTTCAGGGTCTGCCACAGAGTCTCCACCCAGTTGACCGGCCTGGAACACCTCCACAGGGAAGCGTCCAAAAAGCATCTGAATCAGATGCCCGAACCACCTCAGATGACTCCTTTCAACGCAAAGGAGCAGCGGTTCTTCTCCGGACGTCTGAGTTCCTCACCCTGTCTCTAAGGGTGAGCCCAGACACCTTTTGCGAAGTAAACTCATTTCAGCCTCTTGTATGCGTGATCAAATTATTTCAGTCAATCCCCAAAGCTCATGACCTTAGGTGACCACACAGATGTTCATGTGTTCATGCAACACATAACTTGATGATGCAAGGTCCAGTTGTTAGCACAAGGCTGGATCTCAAGAGAAGCATAGCAAAAAGTTTATTTTTTTTATGCAGGGTGGCACCATTAACTATTTGGTGTAGGTTTTTTTATGTTAGGCCTGCAATGAGTATTTGTCAGCGGTCCAGTTTTATCATACTCCTTTTTTCTTTTCTTTTTTTTTTTTGATTACAAGAAGCGGAGCAGCCCTGTGTCTAATTTGTTTTTGCTGTAGTTTAAAGTAGTTTAAACAAGACGTTAGATTATATACGTACAACATCATTATCACCTGTTGATAGCATATTGAGTGTTGAGAGGAACGTAATGAACGTTGCTGCGCAGAACAGTGTTGCTTGTAAGAACTACAGTAGCATTTCCCAAAAGAATTGGTAATACAAAATACATCACTTCCTGTACAGCAGAGGATTTTAAAGTTGTAAAGTGCAACCAGTGGGTAAATGTGTTACACAATTGTCAAAGCTTTTGTGAACTTGATTAGGTTGAAAGAGGATGCATAAACATAACATAGCAAAACAAACATATTCATATTAACACACAGATTACTTCTTTAATAATTGATATTAATGTGCATCAGTATTGACTGTAGATCTCATTAACTCTCATCATCCTTCGCTGTATCTCCCCTTTCTTCTTCCTATTGTTCAGCAACTTAGATATTGTAATGTTTTGTAGATGGCTGAATATGCCAAATAATGCCAAAGAAGTGATTAATGTGAAAATAAGGTTGAAGTCTAGTCTATGCCGCAATATACGATATGTATCACGATATACACATTTTCTCTAAAATAGCATATCGTACATTCTCAAATAGTGCAAACATATGATCTTGTGGGATGTGATTCCTTGCTGTAGATTAAACTAGCCAACAGTGTATATAAAGTAGTTAAAATGAGCTCAAGCCTAAACATCTAAAGCAGTTAATGCAACATACACATTAAGCAGCAATAATATCAATCCAAAAACCTCATATATAATAATCCATCACTGACGGGGACCGTTTTACTGCGCAATGAGTACTTTATGTACATTTTGCTATAATACTTAACATACTTTTACCTTTTTTAGTAAGGTTTAGAATGTAGAACTTACTTGTAGGGGAGTATTTTCAAAGTGGGGTTGGTATCAGTACTTTTGCTCCAGTAATGGACCTGAATACTTCCTCCACCTCTGGTTAGCTCACCCACAGCCAGACTGCACCTGTGGCCTTGTGGGTAACCAGTGTCTGTGACGGAGTCCAGCGGGTTTGGTGTGTGTGTGTGTGTGTGTGTGTGTGTGTAGATAAGCTCAAGTTGCAGTAAAGTTATAATAGTTCATGAAAGGCTGTTTGCTGCCCCAGAAAAGAAATAAAAATGTAACAGTTAACGATACCGCGGCATCTTCTCGTACTCTTCACAGCAGAGTTGGTCCAGTATGTGCACAGCCATGAGTCAGGCTAAAGTCAATTAAAATAGCTTAAAATCGGAGGTCTCCCAAATATGTTTTGAGGCTGCGGAGCTGGAAGCTGCGGGTAGAATCACCAGTGCAATCAGATGACTGATGATTGCGTTTTCTCTTTTTTTGCAATTTTATTTTTTTTTCTGCCACAGCAAAAGGAAAAAACAAAAACAAAAAAACAATGACTCGTAGCTGTTAACTAGCTTTTCACAGTCTGGACAAACTGTGAAGAGTAGAAGACGCTGTAGTAACATTACATAAACAGGGACTTTTTTATATATTTTCTGTGCTCACAAACACAACACTCAGCCTTTCAGTAACTATTGTACTGCAAACTGGGCTTATCTACACACTTTATGGCTGACACCCCCTCAGCGGTGGCCAGCATAAACACTGAAAACTCGAATATAACGATACGGTCATCTGCTATATCGCACATTAATTGATATTTGAATATGTCGAATATATTCGATACATCGCCAGCCCTAAATTATTCCATTATCTCAGTGATCAAAGAGCATTAGCCAGTGTTGCAGGATTTTCTCTTATCACTTATACACTGTAGCCGGTTTTGTTAGTCACATTAATATGTCAATCTGCTTCTATACTGGAAGTAATATCACGATCACTCATGGCCATTAACATATGCTGCTGTAAACAGTTTGTCACAGACATAATGGAGTCCACTGTTTCTCCAAGCAGGAAATACCTACACACACACACACACACACACACACACACACACACACACACACACACACAAAGCGAGTGCTTTCAGCTTCCTCTTAGTGTTACTAGTTAACTGTCAAGGAAGCTAGTCATGAAGAGATATGTGTGTGTGTGTGTGTGTGTGTGTCAAATCATTAACTTATTTGAGGGATCCTTAGACACATACCATATAGATGGAAGATACACACACATAGAATACTGGCAGAAAAAGCTTTGTTGGGCAGATTTGTAAGAGAAGGTAGGTAAAAGTAACTTCTGTGTCTAGAATATATTCATGGTAAAAACATGTTTTGGAAAAAACGCATGGACAAGTCTTGTCCTTGATCCTGCCCTGTGTAAGTATCTTGCAAAAAGTCAGATATAGAGAGCAGATGGAAAGACATGACATTTTCCACAGTGACAGACATCTGCTGACTACTAAGTCTCTCTCTCTCTGTCTCTGTGTCTCGCTCTCACTCGCTCGCTCTCTGTCTCTGTGTCTCGCTCTTGCTCGCTCTCTCTCTCTGCCATTGTCAGGTGGAAATTTACAGCTCTGGTTGTGTCATTGTGTCCCTGATCGCACTGCTTAGATGTCTGACCAAACACAGTCGCATTTATGTTTTAATGAGGAAGGTAAGGAGGAAAAAGAAGAGAGCAGTTTTTCTATTTGAATTTCTTACACATGTACACATACAAGACTGAAGAGTCCTGACTTACAGCTAGGGTAGGTAATGTATTTCAGAAGCATTTTTTGTTATATTTGTTGAAATATAATCTCTCTCTCTCTCTCTCTCTCTCTCTCTCTCTCTCTCTCTCTCTCTCTCTCTCTCTCTCTCTCTCTCTCTCTCTCTCTCTCTCTCTCTCTCTCTCTCTCTCTCTCTCTCTCTCTCTCTCTCTCTCTCTCTCTCTCTCTCTCTCTCTCTCTCTCTCTCTCTCTCTCTCTCTCTCTCTCTCTCTCTCTCTCTCTCTCTCTCTCTCTCTCTCTCTCTCTCTCTCTCTCTCTCTCTCTCTCTCTCTCTCTCTCTCTCTCTCTCTCTCTCTCTCTCTCTCTCTCTCTCTCTCTCTCTCTCTCTCTCTCTCTCTCTCTCTCTCTCTCTCTCTCTCTCTCTCTCTCTCTCTCTCTCTCTCTCTCTCTCTCTCTCTCTGTGTCTGTCCAAGGTTTCTGCCTCTTAAAGGAAGTTTTTCCTTGCCACTGTCACCAAATGCTTGCTCATGGTGGGATTTGTTGGGTCTCTGTAATTAATATTATAAAGAGTACGGTCTAGACCTGCTCTATAGGAAAAGTGCAATGAGTTAACTTCTGTTATGAATTGGCGCTATATAAATAAAATTTAATTGAATCCCTACAGCAATCAGTACATCAAATGCTCTGAGAGGAAAAAAAGCAAAGAAAATCCGGTATCTGTGGCTGTCGCAGGCCTACCTGCACACGCTCTGCCCCCCTATTAAGTACAAAACATGCTAAGAGATTTTTTTTTTTAACTCAGATTAACAAATCTAACTCTGAATCACATCCAAAATGGAATCGGCTATCAGAACCCAACTCTAATCTGCCACCATATTAGCATATAATCAAAAACACTGTAGGTGTAATTTAATTCTTAGAGTGGAATCATTTGAAGATAAACTTTTATCTTTCTAGTTTTGCAGGTTATGTTTTACAGTAAGTGCTGGCCTTGAGAATGGTAATATAATCAGATTTGTAATATAATCAAACCCAAATCTTAATGAATATCATTACAGGCTATATCCACTTGCTATGTCAACAAGTATCACACCAGTGAAGCCAAGAGTGTAGCTCGAACCAAGAGCCCTCCAGGCTATGTAATGGATGGCTTTCTGTAAAGGACAGGTTATAAAATGTGACGTCACACAAGACAGTGTTAAAAGGTAAAGTGTACTGTGAACTTTTGGCAGAAATGGAATATAATATTTATAAGTATGTTTTCATTAGTGTATAATCACCTGAAAATAAGAACCGTCGTTCTGTTTTCATTACCTTTTTTAGAATAAGCCGTTTTTACCTACAGAGGGAGCGGGTCCCCTTCCACAGAGGCCACCGCGTTGCACCGCCATGTTTCTACAGCAGCCCATCAGTGTTTTTCGCGAGTTTCACGGCCACCGTAGTTTCTCCTACACGCTTGGAAGGGGAGGGTGATGCGAGTGGAATTCAGATGGTTGCAATCTGATATTGCTTCTGTTACTATAAGATCACAATTTGAACACTTTGGAATACCGCCTAGTTTCTTTCAGCACTTGTATTAAGGGTTGAATTCCAGTTGACTTCAGTTTGTTAACCCAGACTGAGAAACAATTACCACCAGCCAAATGCTGGAAAAGCTTGGGTTGTGGCTAATGTGTTGGTCTATCAGCCACTTTGGCAGGTAGCCAGCCACCATCAAGTGGTTCTGTTAAAATCTGAAAATGTCTTCTAATGTCTTTTAATGTATTGACAGCATCAGCAGATTAATTTCAGACCAATTCTCACTAGAATCTTTCTCTGTTTCTACAGAATGGCTCAAAAAGAGAAACTTCAGTGCCTAAAGGATTTCCATAAGGACACTCTGAAGCCATCACCTGGTAAGAGCCCTGGCACCCGGCCTGAAGACGAGGCAGAGGGCAAACACCCCCAGCGGGAGAAGTGGGCCAGCAAGTTGGACTTTGTTCTGTCTGTGGCTGGCGGCTTTGTTGGTTTAGGGAATGTCTGGCGTTTCCCGTACCTCTGCTATAAGAATGGTGGAGGTAAGCCGTTAAAATATCACAACTGTCTATTTACATATAGGGAAGATTTACTGTTCTTCTTTGAATTCATGCTGATTATGTTTTCACACCTATCTATCTGCTTTCCCCCTGTTCTTCATCTTTCATTTCCTCACTCCATCATGTCTTCAACCGTTCTTGAATGTCATCTTCTCTCTGTCAATCTGTTCACCTTTCCTGCTGTTGCGCACACCTTCCTTTCCTCCACCCAGGTGCATTTCTCATCCCCTACTTCATTTTCCTGTTTGGCGGAGGTCTGCCGGTCTTCTTCCTGGAGGTTGCCTTGGGTCAGTTCACCTCTGAGGGTGGCATCACCTGCTGGGAGAAGCTCTGCCCCATCTTTACTGGTATGTAGCCCCTCACCAAACGCTCTGCGCTGAATTGATGAGCTTATTGGGTAGCATTACCTTTTCGGCATACATGTCAGTCATAACATGAATGGTTGTATTGAGCAGCAAAAAGAATGTGTGTGGAGGTTGGGGTGGTGGGTGGATGGCGTATTTATCCTCATCAGCAGTGTCCCAGGTGTGTCTTGTCTCCTGGGGGCTCTAAAACTCTGCTTCTTAACACTATGGAGACAGAGTCTACTTTTTTTTTAAATTGTGGTTTACATTCACAAGGGAACAGAACCACTTCAACACATTTAAGATTTAGCTGGAACAGGCATAGTGTAAGTACATTTTAAGTGGTTAAACAATTGAATTTGATCAAATGATTAAACTCAAGCCCTGAATGTTGTTTTTGGTCCGCAGACTGCTTTCAGAGGTTTAATAACCTAATTTTGCATGGTTATTTAATTTATATGAAGAACTTTGTCCATTGTTAAAGCAGCTAATCGATTATTTTAAAAATAATGTATCAAATATGAAATGTGAAAGGGGTCACTCGTAGTTTTCGGCTGCAGCAGGCTGCTGTTTTCAGCGAAAAAGCTCTGAAAGCCAAAAGTACACTACCTGCTCAGCACCAAACGGCAGACAGACACAGTGAACATAGTGGAGAATTTAGCAGCTAAAGAGCCAGATATTTCCCTCAGGAGTTGGTAGAGACTGTATTGGACTAGCAATGGTCAGACATACATACAGATAACAGGATGCAGTCATAATATACACATTGCGAAGCACCAGGAAAGGCTAATTCAAACAGGTGAGTTTTCAGTTGCAAGAAAATAATATGTTTTTTTTTATTCTTCACAAAGAATACACAAAACAATTCTTTCTTGTGGAAGGTTTTGTCTACCTCGGAGGGTGCGTGCAACACCACCATAGTTATTTCATCTAAAGTCTTGGTGAAGTCTGGTCACATCATACACATTATCTTACATACACATTATATACAATAGATTAAAAAAAGTATGCCTTTGGTATTGTTTACAGTAAGCACCACAGATACATCAAACGCAGTATAATAGTTGATTGAACCAATTGTAGTCTGTTGTTGTCTGCTCCACGCATAGCTCTGACTTTAGCTCCACCCACTACCCCACCTTCATGACATCTCACTGATTTGAGTGTCACCAGCCTTTTCCTGTCCAACTACTGGGTTTAAATTTTTCCAGACCTGTTGTTTTTCACAGAGGAATGGCTGTGCAACATAAGGCTGAGTCACACCAGTCTCTCCTCCAATCAGACTGCTGAGACTTTATCCTGCAACCGTTACCAGGCAACCAGGCCTGCACTGGTACACCAACACACTGAGGCCTCTATTCTGCTTTAACCTTCTCTAGCTCTCACCTCCTCTCCTGTGAAAACCTTCGCTCTTCTAAGAAAGCAAATTTCGAGTTCTTAGATGCCTTCCCTGATTTCACTTCTGGTATCAGATCGAGTCAGGTTTTTTTGTTTTGCTCATCCATACTCTTGGATGTCTAACTATTACTCTCTCCCCCTTTTTCCACTACTTCTATAATATTTCCTTCCTTCTCTTCCCTCCCAACCTTCTCCACTTCTCTTTCTCTATTTCCCTCATCAGTCCTTCTCACAACCCTCTCTCCTCCTTTTTGCCACTTGCTGAATAAGGTTAATGTATGCGTCACCGTCTATTCTTCTCGGCGTGGATATTTTTTCTGTTTTCTCTTTTTAGTATTTTTTTCGTATTAAACACACACACACCTGAGACGTTGTACATTATCTTCATTTAATGAGTGGTAGACATCAGACCCATTGTCCCCCCCCGCTGTCTTGCACACACATACACACAAACACACACACACCTGAGACGTTGTACAGAGTGGCCCAAATCACACGTTGCTATGGCAACACATCAGAGAGCTTGGGAGAGAAAGAAAAGAAGCAGAGCAGCATGATCTGAGGAGCTGAGAGATGGATTGATAAAGATGAAAAAAGGGGGGGGGAGAAATAAAGGCAGAGAGAGGGTGAATGGAAAAGAGGAGAGAGTAAGGGGGGAAAGAGGGAGAAGAAGGGAAGTGGGATTTGCCTGCCATCTGAATTGCTGCCCACATCTCCGATTTTTCAGAGATTGAAAAGGTTCTCGTGTTGCGCTCGCTGAAAGCAACGGAGACAATCAGAGATGTCTGTCCATTCCAGTCCAATCCATTCCAAAGAGAAAAATGACGACAATCGTTGAGATCATTGCAGCTATACAGGTTGTTTTTAAGTCGCCCCTGAGAAATAAAAACTCTTAAATCAACATTTCTTTGATTGACATGGAAAAACGCTAAGTTAACTGCTCCTAGCAGCTGCTACCCCTGACTGCCTCTGTGTAGACTGAAAACGATGCATACAGGACGGATACTGTAAATCAGTCACTACTGATTGGTTAGGGCAAAATAACCCCTGTCTCAAACTAAAAGTGGCTAACACAACATGAGCACAATATCAAATCAAGTTTATTGTCACATACACAATCATACACAGTACATGTCTACGTGAAATTCAATCTCTGCGCCTGGGAACCAACTCCAGTTCTAACTCCAGTGCCTTGGTCATTATCGAAGTGAAAAAAAAATTCCATCAAATTATCCGTAGAGCGATGAGCCTGATCTCCTAAAGCAGGGAACAGACTTAAAGATTATTGAAACCATCAAAGACTAGACACCCTACACTTAACAACTGTTTCTACCAACACACACATATTTGTTGGTCTTGGCATCCATTGAATGACTGGGTAAATGCATAGAAAATACTCTGGGCGATAGGTAGCTAGACTATTATTAGAGTTGTCATGAAAATCATGCTCTCGACGTGTTCTTGTACTAAAACAGGAACAGACATTCATCGAAAACAGTTTGTCTTGCTTGCAACATAAAAGGGGAAAGTGGAAAATGCTAAATTAGCTAAAAAATGCTTCATTTGAAAGAGATGGAGAGCTGCGGCTCTGTATTTAAAACCTGATGAAGTGGATTATAAAATAATTGCTACTCTCACTCAAAGCACATTACAGTTTACCGTTTGCTCGCGGTTTTCGGACAGTTTTGTTTTTCTAATTATTTCTCCCAGTCGCATACATGATGTGAATAGTCCCAAGTCCAGTCTTGAAGATCAAATATGCTTGGCTCAAGTCAGAGAGTCCAACTTGACAGAATCAGTCCCAAATCATATTTATGATCGGCTCAACAATCGTAACGAGTGACTTTGCCATTACTTAATCGTGCTTGTTCGATGTGATGAAAATGTAGCACTAAGATCAATTCTGGTTATAGGTTTTGCATTCAAAACAAGTGTAGTACTGATTACTTAGTTGAAACATTTGCTTGGTTATGCAGATATTAAATCAGATATTAATTACACTGATTGGCAGATATGAAACCATTTTTAAAAAGGCCAACAGCAGCAAGTTGTATCGCCCTGACGCTAATTAACATTACAGATAGTTCTTTTTTCAGTCTCAGTCCTCTAAAGAGAGTTTGTGTTCTTCCAGATGATCACATGTGAATAGGGTGGTTATGTGCGTTTAAGAGGATCAGTTGTTAATGTAAACAGCCCGAGCGAGGTCAGCTGAGGTCAGCAGATGAGCACAAGAAATGACATCATGGAGGAGGACTGTGTGTTTGTTTGATCAGCACTGTTCCATGTGATCTGAGCAAGTGAGTGTGTGTGTGTGTGTGTGTGTTGTAGATGCTTGGCAGCTGCTAATTAGCTGAGTGATTAAAAGGACATGATGCGATGGTGAAATAGTTCACGCGTTCATACCCACACGCACACACAAAGACACACTCAAATTCATGCAGAGTTCACAAAGACCAACACAAACACACACACACACACACACACACACACACACACACACACACACAGATGGCTAATGACGTTGAAGGACATTAATTTGGATGAGTGGCCTCTGTCTGCTGTGTGTGCTGACTGATAGTACACACACACACTTTACTACTTGTACTAACATACTTTTGAGGACCTTCAACGACCACAATCATTACCTAACCTCTCACTAAAACCTAATCCATGTTCAAATCTCGACCCAAATCCCAACTCCTACACCTGTACCCATTTTGGGGGATTTTCTTCTCTTTAGATCCTTGTGTAGTAGGCACACACACACACACACACACACACACACACACACACACACACACACACACAGCCTTAATCCTGTGTTTACCACCAGCTCTATCTCAAGGCCAGTATCGACGCAATGAAAGTCGGCTCATCAGTCTCCTAAACATGTCAAACGAAATTGAAGTGTAGGGCAACACCATTGAAGGTTCAAAGACCTAAAATATGATTGCCTTAGACTAAATATACGGTGGGTATTTATGAACACATACTAATGTGAAAAAATCTCAACATGGATACTACTGAATACTGAATGCCAACTGTTAAAAGTGAAGAAGCAAGAATTTGGATTTACATTTTGGTCACGGTAAATTCTGTGATTTAAGTACAGTGTTTTACAGTGCAAGCAATGAACACAACATAAAAGAGAAAGGAAGTAGTATTTTTAACACTGAAAGATAGCTGTGCAGAGTCAGGATGTGGTCGGGTGGATTATTTTATCTTTCATGACCCGGTTCAGTTCACAAATCTTGACATCACATGTCTCCCAAGAGAGACATTTGTAATTTAGTAACAGTTTATCTTATTCAGTTTCTTGAACCTGTTTGGCTGCGCCATTGCATCAGATGGAAGTATTCTATGTATGTTACATAATTTCATACACATGTCCTTATTATTTAGCCTGAGGTGTTTATTTTCTTTAGAAACTTTTGGATCTTTGGAGAATTTAAAGCATTTAAAGAATAATAAAGTTCTGTGGGTTTGAACAAACATTGCTCTGGCAGCATTAAAGAGGAGGACTAAAAGGCTAAACCAAAAGCATAAGACTACCATTAAGACTAATCATCATTTCCTGCCGAAAATGTACAAACATCTTATTAAATGTGTGTTGCTTGTGTATCTTCACCATTAATTACTTATGGTTACAAAACACACAACTTTTAATGACCGAATATCATCTGTGTCGGTTCTCATTTCATGAAATGTGACACTTGTTTCATCATGAACTATTACATCCTGTTTTCGGGCCAATCAAAATCCAGCACTAAAGCCTTTCCTCTAACACAAAATATGAAGACACAACAGGGACTAATATGGTCAAAGTTGTGGGTCTTTTACAGGAAGTTCACATGTCACTAATCAGTCACATGGGTACAAAGGGAAATGTCAGTGTCTTCTATTGGGGCCTAAGTTCAAGTTTGTTTTACATAAGCATGGTATATTATTATAAAGAGGGTTCAGTTGAGGCCATTATTTACTTTTATATAATCTGTAGCTAGCTCTGCTGCTGCCCGAAAATGAACTCTCTAGAAAGTTTGATCACATTGTGACCTTAGGTCGCTCTTGGCCATTTCACTGGACTGTTGACGTCATCTTGTATCATCACCGTGACCTCTCTCCCCTCTCTCCAGGTATTGGTTACGCCTCCATTGTGATCGTGTCCCTGCTGAATATCTACTACATCGTCATCCTGGCCTGGGGCCTCTACTACCTTTTCCAGGTAGGTTTGGGAAAAAGAAACTCTTATTGCAATTAGAAAGTCCTCGCTATCATTTCTTTTTCTCTCACTTCCATCACAAATGACTTACATTGTAGAAATACTCAAGGATTTTTATCGGTGCAGTGTGACTTCTGATTCTTGACCCTCTAAGTACTGGCTCACTAGTGTTGTAGAAGCTCAAGGTTTTCCTATAAAATGTCCAGATCAGTGAAAAGAAAATCACACCTGTAATCCAACATTGGTTCATATAAAAACTACTTTTAAATTTGCTGGCAGAGGATGCATCATTGATTAGTGAAGTGAAGATGGAATAAAACATGTAATGAACAAATTAATGAATTATCTTTATCCACTGAAGAACCTGGCATAAGCATTGCAAAAAACTAGAGTATTCCTGCTGTTTTTAGGAATATATTGCTCTTTTGCAAGCTCTCCTTTGTTTGCCAAAATATAAATCAAGTCCATAAACATCAGTTTCACATTTTCTTCAATAGCAAATATGACACTCACTCACTCACTCAGTCCCCCCCTCCACCTACTGTATGTGTAGGTGTGTTTGTGTATCAGGTCAAAGCATACAAGATTCAAATCAATGACTTCACGGCCTAAATCTGACTGTGATATTTTATTTTGACAAATATTCAATGAGAATGGTTTGAAGTTGTCTGTTGAAAGCTGGTCCAGTACGAGAACTATGGGCAGTGATTTTTAGATGAAGGCATCATCTAATGAAACCAGTATCGGTTGACAATTAAGGACATAGTCAGTGATTGAGAACAGTGGTTAAACTGTTGACTGAGGACACCCATCAGCCAATCAGAAGCGAGCACATTGCAATATTACTGCTACTTTTTTTGTGTTTCAGTGTTTTCAGCCGGAGCTGCCCTGGGCCAAGTGCAATCAGCCCTGGAACACCGATCGCTGCATCGAGGACACCTACCGCAAGAACAAATCCCTTTGGCTGGCTGCTAACGCCTCCAACTTCACCTCCCCCGTCACTGAGTTCTGGGAGTGAGTTACATAAGCGCACACATACATGCTCACTTGCATAACCACACAAAATTTTCATGTCAGTTAGTTAAGGTACGGTGTCACTGATAAATATTCCGCACTTTAGATGGTAACCTACCACTTTGTGTCGGCCGAGGCAGACATTAAGGAGCTTTAATACTGAGGCTTTGTTCCCCTTTGATTTGAGTCAGAGAAACTACATACCCACCCAACCCCCCCATATATAGTGCAGTATACTTGTACTGTAAACTTTCCCAGGTAAATATTTTGCACATTGCGCATCAATTTTATACTACTTTGTTTTTATATCTTCTTTATGTTTTAATAGCTTATTGACTTATTGTCAATTTTATATTTATGATTATTGACCTGCAGTACTATGTTTATTGTTTTGCACCAAAATACCAAAGCAAATTCCTTGTATGTGTAAACCTACTTGGCAATAAAGCTGGACACATTTGGAAAGCAAGTGAATACCAAAGACTGCAGGGTTTTTAGGTTTGAAATTCTCAAATAGTTTGTAGGCAGTGTGGTTGGTGACACCCCCAAAGACAATCTGTTCAACTGCCCAAATAAACACTCGTACACAGACGTGCATACACTCACTCCCACACACACAACAGTGATTAGCTTGAAATTAGTAAAACTGTCTCTAGCTTTTTGTCACCATTTCATGAAGTGCTGTGCCTGAGTTGCACAGATGAACACACACGCTTACAGAGCTTTTCCTTTTATGTTGCAGACATAATGTGTTGGGTATCACCAATGGTATAGAGGACATTGGTCCTGTTAAATGGGACCTGGCTCTGTGTTTACTGCTCGTCTGGGTCATCTGCTTCTTCTGCATCTGGAAGGGAGTCAAGTCCACTGGCAAGGTAAATATATGGTTCTGTTATCCTATACTGTCTTTATTGCTATGTATTACTGGTTGTGTTTTTCACTGTTTATCCAGTTCAAGAGTTGCTCCACTCTTGAACTTGCTGAACTTCCAAGAACTGACTTGTCCACTTTTATCATTGCTGTATCATCATGACTGCTAGAGCCATGACATGGTGATGCTCATATGATTTTTTTTTTTTTAACTGTGGACTGACTTAGAGAACAAAAGGGGCTATGTTCAAACTGAGTGCAATGCTGAGGAAGTGAGTCTAAATCCCTTTTTTCTGTTTAATAAAACAGAAATGGAATAATCTGTTTTCAGCCCATATCTCAAAATAATTGTAATATTGAAATAATAAAATAATCTGCACAATTATATATCATGTGTCATAGCTGATGTGTTTCGATAGATAGATAGATAGATAGATAGATAGATACTGGATCATCGTAAGTTTAGGATTACAATTCTGTGTTACAGTATACATACAGTATGTCTCTGTTTAACGGTTTAACATTCAAGAAATAAAACTATGGAGGGGAATTTCTGCACTAGTTACCTTTTTGCACAGTATTGCAGGATGGATGTAGCCTTGGACGAATGCATAAAGTGAACATTTTCAGACCTTGTTCAATTGCTGCTACAGCAACAACAACAACTTACCCTGAGACCAGAGGAAGCTCAATCAACCCCAGACTACTCTTTTTATAGCCTCAACACTCTTTATTGATTGGTCTGTCCTGATTTATGCTCTCTGGTTGCTCCAAGTTGTAACGCTGGTAATAAAGTCACTCCTACAAGGCCAAGTGTGGTCACCGCTTTCCAAATAGCAGATACTGATACACTGCTATTGATTTAAGGGACAGCCTGTGGTCTGTTCTTGTCATAATCCAAAAATGACTCACACATTTATTGAACATAATTCTGTGTAATGACACCAAAGATATTAGCTAGTAGGCCAAATAACAAATTAACATCCATGTCCTCCCCCAGGCAGACCATTTTGAAACTCAAGCTTCAAAAACTAGACATAGACTTCCCCTTTAGAATAATACAAGCTGGAGTGTTTCCATAATGTTTTCTGTATTGTGATCTCCTTCAGGTGGTCTACATCACAGCCACGTTCCCATTTGTCATGCTCATCGTGCTGTTGATTCGTGGTGTGACACTGCCGGGTGCTAGCGAGGGCATCAAGTTCTACCTGTACCCTGACCTTGCTCGCCTGAAGGACCCAGAGGTAGGTGTCCCTGTCCTGTCTGAGTGAGACAAACCCCATTGTTGGGCTCCTCCTTATAGTCACTGTGTCTAGCCCTGACGTCCCTGTCAAACGTCTGTCTGGCTGTACATACAGTGTCTGAAATTCAATTGGAAACAGTGGCATCTTTTGCAACATATAATATATATAATCCACTTTGAGAGGCAGTACATTCAGTAACTTCAGGTACAGTTAAATCACAACAGAATTCACTACAATTGATGTTGCAGTTGAACAATGAATTTAGTCCCCACCTTTTTAAAGGGGCAATATGTGAGATTTGGCCAGAATTTTAGTTTAAAGCATTCAAAAAACGAACTAACCTTATCAACAGAATGTGAAGAAGTAATAATAGTCTGTTCAATCTGAACAACCCTTTACACTCCATCTGGTGGTTTCTGACCCAAAATTTTACTTGCGTATCTCTGCTAGATTCTACTAGACTTATGCAGACCCCGACTTCCCTAGTCCTAGTCCATATTAGTGTTACCCACGACTTTCATCAGCAGGCCTCAGCCTTTTTGTCCCCACTCTCTCCACCTACTTGGCAGGTGTGGATTGATGCTGGCACCCAGATCTTCTTCTCCTATGCGATCTGTTTGGGCGCCATGACGTCCTTGGGGAGCTACAACAAGTACAAATACAACTGCTACAGGTGAGGCTTCAATTTTCAGTGAGGGGGTTGTAGGGGAGAGAGGGGGGTGAAGGGATCCTTGTGTGTTGATTAACAAATCCTCCTCATGACATATGTGTGACATAGGGACTGTTT